>NC_091436.1:60505449-60555675 GCF_964237555.1 Oryctolagus cuniculus
GCTGGGGCTGGACCAGAATGGAGCCAAGAGACTAGAACTCAATCCAGGTTGCCCACATGGGTGGCAGGGATCTAACTACAAGAGCCATCACTGGTGCCTCCAGGGTCTGCATTGTTAAGAAGCTGGAATCAGGAGCCAGTGATGGAATCAACCACACATTCCCATATGGGATAAATGTGTTACAATCTATAGACCAAATGCCCATCACAGATTTTTTTCTTAAAGGGCCACAGTAGGCTTTTCTGCAAATGAATACGGAGCTCTTACCTTTCAGAATAAAACACATTGAAACGATTCTTACAGGGATGCATTATATTACTAATTCATTATTATATGTATATTTTGCCCCTTTTCCTCCATTTAACTGTAAGCCAGATTTTTTAAAAAGGCAATACTTTAACTAGTATCAGCTAGCAGAAAAAATCCCATTTTTTAAAAGATTTATTTATTTGAAAGGCAGAGTTACAGAGAGGTAAAGAGGTAGAGAGAGGTCTTCCATCTGCTGGTTCAACCCCTAGCTGGGCTGATCCAAAGCCCACAGCCAGGAGCTTCTTCCGGGTCTCCCATATGGGTGCAGGGGCCCAAGGACATGGGCCATCTTCTACTGCTTTCTCAGGCCACAGCAGAGAGCTGGATCAGAAGTGGAGCAGCTGGGACTCGAACCAGCGCCCATATGGGATGCCAGCACTGCAGGCAGCAGCTCTACCCACTACGCCACAGCACCGGCCCCAAAATGCACCCATATTTATTCATGTTTGTTAAACAAATAAAAATACTAATGAATTCATTAATAAATGTAACCAAAGAAAAGTAGAATTCCTAAGCCATTTATTAATTTATTGATTTATTCCAAAGGCATTATTTCAAGTTCTGTATTTCATTTAATAATATGGGTAATGGAACCAAATGGTCCAAAACCATTTTATTGATTTTTCTTACTTCAAAACATTACTATAAGTCATAAAATCCTGCAGTGTTAGTGTTTGAGAATTCTGCAACCAAAGTCCCTGTTACCTGCTGATAAATTTGAAGTATGTTTGAACATAAATTATTGGAACATTCTTCCAACTCTCAAATTTCATTAACACACTTTCTGTCAAGTTGTCCCAATTAACTTACAACCTTCAAACTTTGGGATTATTGCTGCCAATTCTGTACAGACATTTGTTTAAAGTACAGTCTGCTCTAATACCCTCAAAGGCAAGATTGCAAATAAAAACCCTTTTTGATTTCTACTAATTAACTAGACATTGGAATGTGCCATGCCTTGTAATCTGCATTAGTGTGTGGATACAATTTTTGCTTACTTCATAGGAAGCATTCAGAAAGAACTTATTAAACAAAAATAAATCCTTCCCACAGTTAAGGGATTTTCATTTATTAGAAAACAGCACTGAATACCTCCAATGTGCCAAGCACTGTGCTGGGTAGTACAGACATCACCGTAAACAAGACGGACACAGCCCCTGCACTCGCACACCTTCCTTGGATAAGAAGGCAATAATAACAAATAAGTACAACGAAATAGCTCAAAAGCAAAAGCTACCATTTGTGACTTGAATAGCACCTGACAAAGTCAAGCTCAGAACATAGTGCCACCAAAACTCGATTTCAAAAATACAAAGACTATACTCAGTAAAGGATTCTGTTGAATTCATTGATCAAAAAGGCCATAAAAGAGGGAAAAGAGATGACAAGGACAGGCCTGAAATTAAAGTAGCAAGACAGTTGCTGGTGTTAGGTGGATAGTATTGTGAATGCACCTATGTGAGAGACCTGGAAGAAGCTCCTGGCTCCTGGCCTTGGATCAGCACAGCTCTGGCTGTTGCAGCCATCTAGGGAGTGAACGAGTGGATGGAAGATCTCTCTGTCTCTACCTCTGTCTGGAACTCTGTCTTTCAAATAAATAAAATAAATATTAAAACAACAACAACAACTAGAAACAACCCAATGACTCGCAATCTCTGAATGGTTAAAAATTGTGGCAAAAGCAGACAATGGAATATTACTCAGTAATAAAAAGAAATAAAATACTAGTATGTGCAACATGAAGGAATTTCAAAAGCATCATGCTGAGTGAAAACCAGATGGATTCCACTTATACATGTACAACATTTTAGAAAAGCCAGAACTGTCTGTGGGGAGCAATCCGGACTAGACTGAGTTACTGGAATTAAGACTTATTGTATGCATCTGCTCTCCCACAATATGGCGCTGGGAGAGAAGTAAACAGCTTCCGCACAGCTGCCTCCAGTTCAACCAATAAACTGTAGGACTTGCTCCTGATTGGAGGAGAGCAGCGTACTCGGCATGTGGGCAGCCGAGTTAGGATTGGCGGAGGAGGACTATAAAGGAGGAGAGAGACGGCATGCACGGGGAACATCTATGGGGAACATCTAAGGGGAACACCTGTGCAGCCCCCGAGAAGAGCCGGCCGGCGGTGTGCCGCTCCCCTGCGGAAGTGGGGAATGTGGCCAGGGGGAACTGCCCTTCCACGGAGGTGGAAGGGATAGTAGCCAACCCGGGAAGAACCAGCAGCAAACCCGGGGAGGGCCGAGCAGACGAAAGAACAGCGCAGGGTCCTGTGTCGTTCCTCCATGAAGAGGGGGAGCGACATAATGGTGCCGTGACTCGGATATGAAGCCTAGGCAGGGCTTAGTGTCGTTCCTCCACAAAGAGGGGGAGCGACACTGTCATGAAAGAAAGCACATCAAAGGTTTCCAGGAGCCAAAGTATAGGGGAAGATCTTCTGCAAAGCGGCACAAAGAACACTGTGACTGTGATGATGGCTTCATGACTCAATTTGTCTGAACTAATCAAAATGTACTTTTAAGGGATGAGTGCTATGGCACAGCAGGTTAAGCTGCCCATGGGATGCCCACATCCCATATTGTAGTGCCTGGGTTTGAGTCCTAGTTCCTCCACTTCTGATCCAGTTTCCTGTTAATGCACATCCTGGGAGGCAGCAGGTGATGCTGCTACCCATGTAGGAGACCCAGATGAAGTTCCTGGCTCCTGGCTTTGGCTTGGCCCACCCCTGACACCTGTGAGCATCTGCAGAGTGAGCCATTAGATGAAAGATGTATCTCATTCCCTCCCTCCACCTTTCCAATGAATTTATACGCTTAGAATTGATAGATTTTATCATAAATTATTCCTTAATACAAGTAACTCTTAAAATGAATTGAATCCAGGGGTGGGCATTGTGGTACAGCAGATTAAGCTGCTGGTTAAGATGTGGTACAGCAGGTTAACACCTTGGCCTTAAGTGCCAGCATCCCATACGGGCACCAGTTCGACACCCGGCTGCTCCACTTCTGATACAGCTTTCTGCTATGGCTTGGGAAAGCAGCAGAAGATGGCCCAGGTCCTTGGACCCCTGTGCCCACATGGGAGACCCCGAGGAAGTTCCTGGCTCCTGGCTTCGGATCGGCGCAGCTCTGGCCATTGCGGCCAATTGAGGAGTGAACCATCAGATGGAAGATCTCTCTCTCTCTCTCTGTGTAACTCTGACTTTCAAATAAATAAATAAATCTTAAAAAAAGATGCCCACATCCAATATTGAGGTGCCAGTTCAAGTCCAAGCTGCTCTGCTTCCAATCTGGTTTCTTGTTAATGAATTTGGCGGCAGCAGATGATGGCCCAGGTACCTGGGTTTCTGTCCATCATGTGGGAGACTAGAATGTAGTTCTAGGCTCTGGCTTCAGCCTCATCCAGCCCTAACTGTTGTGGGCATTTGGGGAGTGAACCAGCAGAAAGCAGATTTTCTCTCTCTCTCTCTCTCTCCTTTCCCTGTCTTTCAAAAAAAAATATTTTTAAAATATAAATTAACTAAATTGACCTTTCTAGAATGTTTCCAGGTTAAGATTTTTAAAGCCACATTTCTTTTCTAAAGACCTAATTTGTATTTTATTTCCAAAATGAGTCAATCCCATATATATGGTATTGTGTTTCCCATAATGACACAGATCCTTGTCTGATGACTGGAAACAATGCATAGCCAAATTGTTCAGTTTCCAGAAATCTTACCAAGGCAATAATTTACAACACACAGAGGCAGGTGAATTTTATAATAATGAATAATACCAAATGGCATTATTTTGATTGTGATAAATAAGCCATGTGTCTGACTATCTGCACAGAAATTTCATTTATTCTCAAAGATAAAGATTATTTGGGAACTTCCTGTAGAAGACCTCATACTCCAAGGGTGAATGCTGATCTGCCTTTAAGACACTGCACCAATGTGAAAATCATAGGGGTTGCCCTTGCACTCTCTCCTTTATTGCATTAGGATTGAAACATACAACTTTCTGTGTTCCCACCCTGATACTAGCATCTAAAAATTACAGTATTTAATGTTGGCTCTTTGCAAATATTTATGCATTTAATGCATAATAGAAATCCTACCACCAAAAGACTCACTTCCTAAATAATGTATATTCAAACCAATTTTATATTATCAACTTGCCTAATTCTAGTAATCAAAAATGCATACACAGGTTGCAAGATTTTACTTGTGAAGGCACCTTTGTTAATCCTCAGCTAGGGGTAGGACTCTAAACTTTGTCTAATGCATATCTGAAAACTCACCAAAACATAATATATTCATGGATTTCCTCTGTTGTCCCAGAGTTTCCAGAGTTACAAAATGATCATGCTGCCATGCAGAGAGAAAAGGCTAATGGCAACTTGTTTCTATTCAGTTATTATTAGACTTAGAAAAGCTGATCAACGGTGACAGTTCTACTAACTCACTGACTTGCTTTCCAAAAACCTAGGGATATTTCCAGCTCAATACAGTAATTATCCAAAGATTAGTGACCAAAGATTAATTTATCCTCTTAAGTGACCATAAATAATAGGGATTACATTGCCTTGACATTTTTCCATAGCCCATTCTCAGTTGCCACCAGACACTCAAAGTCATGATGATGAATTAGAGGAAGAAGACAGATTAATTGGATTTAGCATTGCTTTTACTAGATTTTTTTCCCAAAAAGTAATAGCCTGTCTTCTGGTTTAAGTGGACATATTCTAATCTAAGCTAGAAAAAATAACTACCCCATATACAAAAGCAATGATACTAGCACGTACATAACAAGTGAAGCCTAAATTATAAAAAATTGTGTTCTGGAGTCAATACCCAAAGCTTGCATGGCTCTTTTCTCATTCCTGACCTTCAACGTTATTAAGACTCTTTTAGTCTGATGTGTTGGCGTGGGATTTAAAAGACTAAATGACTTCTGTTTCTCAAACTCTAAGACAAAAAAAAAAAAATGCAATGCTTTAGCTGGACTTCCCTTTTCCTCCCCTCCCCGTAACTGGTAGAAATCAAATTTATGAGTCAGCAAACCAGTATTTCAGATCATCACAGCAAGCACAATTGCATACAAGCATGGTCAAAACACTGCTTGACCCCCAACATGTGTTTTAACACAGACCTTGTAAATGGAACCAAATTATATTAAAGGATGAAACAGTTCTTGAAAGGTATAGGGTGTCTTTGTTTACAAAAAAGGGAAGACACTCTCTTTCCACAGTTCCTTTCCATCCACCCCTTGCTTTTCCTGCTTTTTCCTCCAGAGTCACAGCACTTCTTGCACCTTCAGCTGGGCTTCAATCCAGGACCCAAGTCCTCACAGAGTACAGCACAGCATGAGTCAACACACACGCCCACAGGCAGGTACCGCACCAGCCAGCTCAATAACAATGGCATTCAGCACATCTGTAGTGCTTTATGCATCTAGAAGTGTTCTGACACTCAATTATTTTACTTAAGTCTCCCTGCACACTCTGCGACAGGAAACTAGGGCAAAACACACTGTGTGTGGTTGTGTGTGGCCAAAGCAGTGAGTGGTTATCTCAATTAGGACTGAATCCATTCCTGACCAGGGAGTGCCACAAGATGATACCTCCTTCTCTGTCAACCCCAAATGTCTAACAGTGCACAAAAACAAGTCATGTTTCTCAACTATGCTATACTCCACCCTAGTCCTCATCAACACAAAATTTAATTTCATTTACTCTAGTTTCCTAGTAGCTTTCCTACAAGAATTTTTAAGAGTAGAACCTACACGTAAACAAGAGCTAGTTGTTTTCATTACGAATTGTGAATGAAACAGCTGGCTCAGCTACCAAACTCTGAAGGTTGATCTACAAGATAACATCACCTGCTTGCTAAACGGGTTTTCCATCATCAATGCTTTACATTTAAATTTGAAATATACAAACTAACTGAAATGATTCCAATCTGTTCTCACAGTCTCCTACAAGGATGGGAAACATCCAGCCTATGCAATCATTTGGTCTGACCCTGCCAAGGCAACAGTAGGTGGGGCTCGAAATTCAATAAATCTGTAACAGGCTAATTTTTAAGTTGATAATTTTGTGTGGCCTGCAAATGATGTCATAAATATCCAAACGCCCTTGACAGAAAAAAGGTTGTCCACTCCCAGAAACAACTTGAAAAGTAAGACTTATAGACTAGCTTCATGACATCACAAATGAAACAAAACATAAATGCCAAAAGTCTCAGAGGTCATGTTAAGTTAAAGGGAAAAAATAAGTCTCAAAACTAAGTTTTCAAAATACTTAAAACAATGATAGTAAAAGTACAAGTCTGACCTCTAGAAGGATGAAAATCCAAATTAGCAAAATCTTAATGCTAGAAGAATGTTCAGGAATGAAGTTTTGTTACTTTTAAATATAAAGACTTCAATGGAAAGCAAATAATCCACCTAGGGGCAGCCCCTGGATCCGCTGGAGCCAGAACTCTGAGTTTCTGTTATCACATGGTGTTCCTCTTAGAGACTCATGCTCTTTCCAAAGCTCTGCCTCTGGACTCAGCTTCCCTTTTAGGTTCTCAGCCTGCATTTCCAGTTACCGGCTTGCCATCAGCCCTGGGATCCCACAGGCCTTTAATACTCTGTATGTCTAAAACCTGAGCCAGCCTTTCCCAGAAAACTCCTCCTCGTCATATCCTATTTCCTGTGCCATCTCAAGGTCAGGCTTTGGCTCTCTTGAGGATGCTAACAGCACCATCCCAGGCTGGCAACATAACTTGGGAGGCCTGGCATAAAACGAAATGTGGGACTCCCTAATGATCTTATGCAGATGTAGACTCTGGAGGCAGGCATCACAGGTGGTCTCTGTCACTGCCCCTGCCCCTCACTGTCACAGTTCCCTTGATCTACCCTTTCAACACCTCACAGCTGCCCCTCAAACCTCAGGTGGTTTTCAGTCAGGAACTTTGTCACTTGTGGCCCCCTATTTCTTTCCTATGCAACTCAGTCATCTTTTTAAAGTACTACTTCAGGGGCCAACGCTGTGGCATAGTGGGTAAAGCCACCACCTGCAATGCTGGCATCCCATATGGGCACCAGTTCAAGTCCCGGCTATTCCACTTCCAATCCAGGATCCCTGCTGATGCACCTGGCAAAGTGGCAAAAGATGGCCCAGTGCTTGGGCCCTGCACCCATGTGTGAGACCCAGAAGAAGCTCCTGCCTCCTGGCTCTGGTTCGCCTCAGCTCCAGCTTGGGGCCATTCGGGGAGTGAATCAGTAGATGGAAGACCTGTCTCTCTGCCTCTGCCTCTGCAATTCTGCCTTTAAAATAAAAACCTTTAAAATAAAAATATCAATAAATAAAGTACTTCAGAAATTGTATCTCCCCATGGTTTGTGTGTTAAGTGATGTGCACACTTCTTAACTCGGCATTCAGATCTTCCATTCCTCAACTGCACCATCCTTTCCCAGCCTTATCTTCGATGACTTGCCAATATGCATCCTGGGCTCCCACTGAAACAAACTCCTTGTCACCCACTTACTAAGCCCAATGTGTAGAAGAATACAAAACCAGGGTCCTAAAGCCAGAGACTTAAGTTCAAATCCAGCCCCAGTACTTACTAGCCTTAGTAGCCATCTAAAACACAGGAATCCTAACAGTTCCGTCGCTTGATTACTGCATAGAGAAAACAAGCAATTATAGCATACAGGGAAAATTGCTGAGTAAACATAGTGTCCATGAAGGATTACTGAATAGATTAAGGTAACACAGCATGCATGGGAGAGCTCAGTACCAGCATTCATTTTCAGAACTGTCCCAAGCCCTGCTTAGACTATGCACCTTCACCTGGAATTCCCTTTTCTGTTCAACCTGATGGTGAATTTCTACTCCTCCATCAAGAGCTAATTCAAAAGCTACCTCCACAAAGCCTTTACTAATCAACTCAGTAGTCATTTATCTTCCTCTAAAATCCAGTATCTTGGGTGGGCAATTAGCCTAGAGGTTAAGATACCCATGTCCCTCAACACACTACCTGGGATTAGCACCCAGCTCTGGCTCCTGACTGTAGCTTCCAGCTAATGCAGATTCTTGGGAGCAGTGGTCAAGGCTCCAGTGATTAGGTCTATGCCATCCACATGAGAGACCTAGATTGAGGGCTAAGCTCAGCCCTGGCCAACACCAACATTCAGGGAATGAACCAGCAAATGGAAGTGCTCTCAGCCTCTCAAATTATAAAAATGTTTTAAAATAAATAAAATCCAGGGCTGATGCTGTGGCACAGCTGTTAAATGCCTGGCCAGAAGTGCCAGCATCCCACATGGGTGCTGGTTTGAATACCTGCTGCTCCACTTTCCCTCCAGCTCCTGGCTAATGTGCCTGGGAAAGCAGTAGAAGATGACTCAATTCCTTGGGCCTCTGTGCCCATGTGGAGACCCGGAAGAAGCTCCTGGCTCCTGCCTTCCGATCGGTTCAGCTCCGGCTGTTGTGGTCATTTGGGGAGTGAATTAGCAGATGACCTCTCTCTGTCTCCATCTCTCTCTATAACTCTTTCAAATAAATAAAAATAAATATTTTTTAAAAATAAAATCCTGTATTTTTGTTTCTTTAGATTGCCATGTACAGCATGCTGTCTTTGATCTACACATCTACACACCATTTTGTTTCCCCTTGTAACTTCTCAAGGGCATGGAATTGGTCAAATTCATTTCTGCTTCTTGCATGGCTCTTATTTCATAGTTAACACTCAACAAATCAAATTACTTACATACCATCTTTTAAAAATAAAAGCAAAATTTAAAACACACACACACAAGACACTCAAGAGCAACAGCCTGGGTGTAGAGGGGGCTGTGGCAAGGGGATGACACTGAAGGGGAAAGAGACACAGCTGCTCCTACATACTCAAGCCTCTGAAGAACGAGAAGTCACCTGGAAGAGCCATGACCAAGTCTCCAGATGGTTAATTTCCACCTCCAACCTCAACCCCCAAGAAAGACCTACATTAGCACCTGGCCTAAGAGAGCAAAGGAAAGGATCAATGGCATGCCCTAGATGCCAAGGTGTGTCTAAGGAGAAGACCAAAGACTCAGAATCATTTCAGGCCTTCCTCATATTCCCAGCTATAGCAACAAAGGTTTTTTTTTCTTTTATTTACATGCATTTCATAAATACAACATTAGGAACATATTAATTCTTCCTATAGTACCCACCCTCTCACCCACCCCTCTTCCTCTCCTGTTTCCTGTCCTGTTTTTCACTAAGATTTTCATCTAACTTTATATACAGAACATTAATTCTATTCTAGGTAAAGAATTCAACACTTAGTATGAGAAAGAAAAAGAAAAACAACAACAATAAACTGTTCCTCAACAGTCCAGACAAGGGCTGTTCAAAGTTATTGCACATCGAAGGTGATTTTGCCTTTTATTTTTTCCTCCTCTTTTCCCTTCCTTCCTATCCCTTCTTGCCTTTTAGAAACTTAATTATCTTTAAAAAAGAACTCAAGAATGATACATCTTTTGCAAGCTCTCAGACATAACTATAACTTATGAGACATAAGAATATCCTCACTACTCTAAAAGAAAGTGATTCTTGAGAACAAGTTTTACTATTTTTAAAGATTTATTTATTTGAAAGCAGTTATAGAGAGGCAGAGGGAGACAGAGAGACAGAGAGATCTTCCTTCTGCTGGTTCACTCCCTAGATTGCCTCAACAGCTGGAGCTGCGCCAATCCAAAGCCAGGAGCTTCTTCCAGGTCTTCCCATGCGGGTGCAGGGGCCCAAGGACTTGGACCATCTTCTACTGCTTTCCCAGGCCATAGCAGAAAGCTGGATTGGAAGTGGAGCAGCTGGGACTCGAACCAGTGCCTATATGGGATGCCGGCACTGTAGGCAGCGGCTATACCTGCTACGCCACAGCACCAGCTCCAGCTTTGACTATGAAGTCTCATGATACAACTCTTTGAGGACAGAGGTCCTGCATGGGAAGTTAGTGCACAGTGATTCCCGTTTATTTAACAATTAACACTCTTATGTATGACATCAGTGATCACCTGAAGCTCTTGAAATGATCTGCCTAGGCTATGGAAGCCTCTTGGATCCACTAACTCGACAAGGCCATAAGCATGGCAACAAAGTTTTATGTCAATTATTCATTGGTGTATGTCCTCTGTTTTATGTCAATTATTCATTGGTGTATGTCCTCTTCTATTTTCATATACTATGATCTATAATGCCCAAGCCATTTGCTGCTCTTACAAGGGCTCAAAAACTGGTAAAGCACACAGTCTTATAAGTAATGAAATATTATTTCAAACTGATTTTTAAAATACCACTGGCACTTACCAAGTTAGCGAATACTAATAAAAACAAAACTTAACATTGGTGGGGCTTTTAGAAAGCCAGTACACTACTGGTGGCACAGTAAACTGGTTTAAATTCTCTAACGGATAATTTGGCAATGTGTAACAAGCATCAGCCCCTTTGAACCAATAATCTCACTTTTAGACATATACCCCAAGAAGCAAACCCACAAAGGGGGAAAAAAAAACAATGTGCTCAAAGATGTATACAGATATGCTACTCTACAGCGTGATATTGCCTGCCAGAGTAGACCAGAATGGCAGAAAACCAGTTACTGAAACAAGTGGGTACACTATGTGATAGGTAAAGATGCACCTTACGAAGTGTTTACTGATACACCCGAAACAAAAGCAAATGCGGACTACAATTCCTTACTTACAATTCTCAAATGCCACAAGGTTTTTCTAGGTTCATTTATTTATTTGAAAGTCAGAGTTACACAGAGAGAAAAGGTGAGGCAGAGAGAGAGGTCTTCCATCCACTCCCCAGTTGGCCACAATGGTTGGAGCTGCGCCGATCTGAAGCCAGGAGCTTCATCTGGGTCTCCCATGCAGGTGCAGGGGCCCAAGGACTTGTGCCATCTTCCACTGCTTTCCAAGGCCATAGCCAAGAGCTAGATTGGAAGTGGAGCAGCCAGGACTTGGACCGGTGCCCATATGAGATGCCGGAACTACAGGCGGCGGCTTTACGTGCTATGTCATAGTGCCAGCCCCTCAAATTTTCTATAAAATGGAATCAACACTCACTTGGAGACAAAACCTATCCTGAACTGACATGGGACTCATCAAGGCTTCCAGGTGTTCCACTTCTTCTCAATGTCCACACATTCTGCTGCAAAAATGTTAATGTGTTTGATTGCAGGGTGCCTCAGCCTCCTCTGAGAGTGTTAAAAATATGGGTATAGGCCGGCGCCACGGCTCACTAGGCTAATCCTCCGCCTAGCGGCGCCGGCACACCGGGTTCTAGTCCCGGTTGCCCCTCTTCCAGGCCAGCTCTCTGCTGTGGCCAGGGAGTGCAGTGGAGGATGGCCCAGGTGCTTGGGCCCTGCACCCCATGGGAGACCAGGAAAAGCACCTGGCTCCTGGCTCCTGCCATCGGATCAGCGCGGTGCGCCGGCCGCAGCGCGCCGACCACGGCGGCCATTGGAGGGTGAACCAACGGCAAAGGAAGACCTTTCTCTCTGTCTCTCTCTCTCTCACTGTCCACTCTGCCTGTCAAAAAAAAAAAAATATATATATATGGGTATATGTGCAGGTTATTTTTTTAACATCCAAAAAATGAGGACTGGTGTTGTGGTGCAGTGGGTTAAGCTGCAACTGCAATAGCACTGGCATCCCATATGTGTACCAGTTCAAGACTCAGCTGCTCCACAACCATCCAGGTCCCTGCTAATGTGCCTGTGAATGCAGCAGAAGACAGCCCAAGTGCTTAGGCCCCTGCCACCCACATGGGAGACATGGATGCAGCTCCTAGCTCCTGGCTTCAGCCTGGCTTAGCCCTGGCTACTGCAGCCATTTGGGAGTGAATCAGCAGATGGAAGATCTCTCTATCTCTCCCTCTCTCTTTGTAACTCCACCTTTCAAATAATTTTTAAATATTCTATTTATTTGAAAGTCAGAGTTACAGAAAGAGACAGAGACAGAGAGAGAGGTGTTCCATCCACTGGTTCACCTCCCAGATGGCCGCAATGGCCAGAGCTGTGCCGACCCGAAGCCAGGAGCCTCTTTGCAGGTCTCCCACACGGGTGCAGGGGCCCAAGGACTTGGACCACCTTCTGCTTTCCCAGGCTATAACAGAGAGCTGGATTGGAAGAGGAGCAGCTAGGACTAGAACCAGTGCCCAAATAGGACGCCGGCTGGTGCTTTAGGTCAGGGCTTTAACCCACTGCACTACAGTGCCGTCCCCTCAAATAAATTTTTTAAAATAAATAAATCTTGGGGCCAGCGCTGTAGTATAGCAGCCTGCAGCACCAGCATCCCATACAGGCACCAGTTTGAGTCCTGACTGCTCCACTTTCAATCCAGCTCCTTGCTAATGTGCCTAGGAAAGCAGTAGAAGATGGCCCATCCCGGTTGCTCCTCTTCCAGGCCAGCTCTCTGCTGTGGCCAGGGAGTGCAGTGGAGGATGGCCCAAGTCCTAGGGCCCTGCACCCCATTGGAGACCAGGATAAGTACCTGGCTCCTGCCATCGGATCAGCGCGGTGAGCTGGCTGCAGCGTGCCGGCCATGGCGGCCAATGGAGCATTGGAGGGTGAACCAACGGCAAAGGAAGACCTTTCTCTCTGTCTCTCTCTCTCACTGTCCACTCTGCCTGTCAAAAAAAAAAAAAAAAAAAGAAGATGGCCCAAATGGGAGACGACCTATACCCACATGGGAGACCTGGAAGAAACTCCTGGCTCCTGGCTTTAGATTGGCCCAGCTCCAGCCATTGTGACCATTTGGGGAGTGAGCCAACAGATGGAAGATCTCTGTCTCTCCCTCTCTCTCTGTAATTCTTTCAAAAAAATTTTAAATAAATAAACCTTTATAAAATTACAAAATTAAAATCCAAAAAATATGAACTCCAGAATATGTTAACACACACACACACTCATATGTATGTAAATTTCAAGTAAAATAATTAAAGTTTAGAGTCCTTTGGCTTTGCAGAAAAAGTTGCTAGAAGAGGCCGGTGCTGTGGCGTAGCAGGTAAAGCCACCACCTGCAGTGCCAGCATTCCATATGGTCGTAGGTTCAAGTCCAGCTATTCCACTTCCAGTCCAGCTCTCAGCTAGGGCCTGGAGAAGCAGTAGAGGATGACCCAAGTCCTTGGACCCCTGCACTCGGGGAAAACTCAGAGGAAGCTCCTGGAACTGGATTGGCACAGCTCTGGCCATGGCAGCCAACTGGGGAGTGAACCAGTGGATGGAAGACATCTCTTTCTGCGTCTCTTTCTCTCTGTGTGCAACTCTGACTTTAAATAAATAAACCTTTAAAAAAAAAAAAAAGAAGAAAGAAAAAGTTGCTTTAAGGAATGTTAACCTTACAATGCTACATCTGCAAGGGGTAAGGTTAAGTGAAAAAGACAAAACAACTATAGATAAACCAAATCTCTCTAAATAATTACAGATTCCAAAGCAATAAAACTGTATTGTAGTTTCTTATTATTTAGATTCAGGTAGATTTCTGTAGACTTCACAATACTTCTAGTAAGGGCTCAGTCTTCACACCTATTGAGCATCATGTACAAACAAGGTTACAGAAAGAAATGATACACTAAGTTTTTGGGTTTTTTTTTATTATTATTATTTTTGGACAGGCAGAGTGGACAGCGAGAGAGACAGACAGAGAGAAAGGTCTTCCTTTTCCATTGGTTCACCCCCCAATGGCCACTGCGGCCAGCGCAGAGCGCTGATCCGAAGCCAGGAGCCAGGCGCCTCTCCTGGTGTCCCATGCGGGTGCAGGGCCCAAGGACTTGGACCATCCTCCACTGCACTCCCAGGCCACAACAGAGAGCTGGACTGGAAGAGAGGCCACCGGGACAGAATCCGGCGCCCCGACCTGGACTAGAACCCAGTGTGCCGGTGCCGCAGGCGGAGGATTAGCCTATTAAGCAGCGGCGCCAGCTGATACACTATGTTTTATAAAAACTTTTCAAGGTGGCCCTTAAATAGACTGATCGAAAATTTAAATCATTTAAAGGCATTACTTTAAGTTTTTCCATTTAAAGAGACATTTAAACAAAACCATGTTTTATCCAGGCAAGACCCTTGGAGATTTTTTTTTCCTGGTGACCAGTAAGAAAATGCAAAGTTGCAGCCACTTGGGGAGTGAACCAGCAGATGGAAAACCTCCCTCTCTGATTCTCCCTCTCTTTCTGCAACTCTGCCTTTCAAATAAAAAAATCACTTAAGGAAAAAAAAAGAAAATGTGCAAAAACTAGTGTGTGTGTGTGTGTGTGTGTGTATACATATATATATATGTACACATATATATACACATATATGTGTGTGTATATACATATATACACATATACATAACATATATGTGTATATATACATATATACACATATACATAACATATATGTGTATATATACATATATACACATATACATATACATACATATATATATATATATTCTTGCCCCTCTTACAAGTAGCCTGGATACCTGAAACACTTAAGAACCACCAAGGGGCTGTGCTGCAGTGTAGTAGGCTAAGCCTCCACCTGCAGCACCAGCATCCCATATGGGCACTGGGTCAAGTCCCAGCTGCTTCACTTCCGATCCGGCTCCCTGCTAATGCACCTGGGAGAGCAGCAGAGGCTGGTCAAAGTGCAGTGCTTGGGCCCCTGTACCCATGTGGGAGACCCGGAAGATGCTCCTGGTTTTGGATCAGCCCAGCTCCAGCCATTGCTGCCATTTGGGGAATGAACTAGAGGATGGAAGACCTCTCTGTCTGCCTCTCCCTCCATCTGTAACTCTGCTTCTCAAGTAAATAAATCAAAAAAAATCAAAATAAGATTCTAGATAGAAATTATTTATCAAGTCTTCATTTAATATTTCCTATATAATTAGAATAAAAGCATAAATAGGAGTCTATTATCTCTATCTTACCTTTTCCTGCCCCTTACATCTCAATACCTCCCATCACCACCAAAAAGAGAAAAAAATTAACAGGAATTTCATGTGTAGTGTCTGGCTGGGACTCAGATGTTAGCACCCCATGATCTGGCTCTTAACAGTTGTAGATCTAATATTAAATATCTGTTTTGATTCAAAATCAAAATGTGGCCAAATAATCTGATTTTATTTAAAATAAAATCCCTTCATCAGTTCCAGCCTATGCCACAAAATGAACATTTCTGAGTAGAAAGGGGAGATAAAACATAACACCTACAACTACAACTCTGCACACTTATTATTTATGTACTTATTCATACAAAGCAGCTGCTTCTGCAGAAAAGTCTACCACAGTCATTAATATAATATTATCAAGGTAGAGCATTACATTAGTAGCCCACAACAATGGCAACCTCCTGCCCATTTACCCTACAAGAGTTAACATCATGAAATACCATTGTTTAACCAACCATTGACAAATGTGAATCCTTTGAGATGCTGCCATTAAAAATTTCAACATAAAGTCAAAACTCATAAAAAGGATAATTAAGCAAGATGAAATGGTTTTTACTGTTAAAAACAGTCACTAGAGTAGCACACTAGACTTGGGATGAATATTTATCTGCCAAGAAAAGTCAATAAATATCCCCATTTAATGAGTTGTGATTTTCTATTTTTATAAAATGTACCTCAAAATTGATCTTCGGATCCAATCTAAGTAAAAATATTTCTAAGTAAATAAATTTTGGCTTTTGGAACTCATGCACAACACTGTGGATACAATTTAACATCAACAAAAGAAAAGTTATTAAACTGTGGATCAACACACCTTTTTCTGACTTCCATCCATTAACTTAACACCGGTCTTTCATTTAGATTTAATTACCTAAAGCATGAGCTGAACTAAATTTTACTCTTTAGTGAGTGATGCTCAAGTGGGGTGTCGGAGGGTGGGGGGAGATGGTGCTGGAGAAGGAAGACAGCACAATTCCCTTTACTACAAGCAACACATGGGAAGTTTCAGAGACGCACACTTAGTAACCTTAGTAAAAGGCACATTCAGTATTATAATTTCATATTTAAAAAAACAAAACAGAAAGGGGCAAGCATTTGACAGCAGTATGGGGAGCACCCAGGGAAGTCCTGGCACTGCTTCCCATTCCAGCTCCCTACTAAAGTGCACCCTAGAAGCAGCAGACAGTGGCTCAGGTATCTGGGTCCCTGCCACCTGCATGGCATTTGGGGAGTGAACCTACAAGTGGAGAATGTCTCTCTTCCTACCTTCCCCCTTACTTCATCCCTCCCTCCCTCCTTCCCTATCTTTCAAATGAAATGAAAATGAATTTTTAAAAACATAGCACAACTAAAAGCAAAGCTTGACTTTTCTGTCAATACAGTAGCATGGCTTTATCTTCTGAATCCAAGGGATGCTCACAGGTAAACTACCCTTGGAGGTGTACATCAAAATCTTCAACAACCATGAGATTTTTATAAAGAGGGAATGAAGAGAGTTTGAAAAACTGCTTTGGTCCATATACATTATTTAAAATATATTCTCATAATTAAAATGTATTCCCATAAATAAAAATTAGTAGAATCCGAAAAAGACTTCTGACTTGAGGCTAAGCAAGTCATTTCCTCAGCTCCTTACTTCCAGCCCCCATATGCAAGCTGAGCAATTCCAGTAGCTGTTGAGGAGACAGCGGCAAAGAAAGCACGGCCATGCACACGAGGCCCGCATCCATCTGCAAGCACTGCTGTCCTTGTCACTTGGGACACAGCAGGGCTGTCTTGGCGCGGTGGGTATGCAGAGTTTCCAGGCGCACTAGAGCTGCCTGTTCTGAACCTCTGCCAGTAAAAACACCCACAGTTCCTCTGTGGGTGGCACCAGGCTAGGCAGGTGCTCAGAACTGTGCAGAGCTGACTGCTCAAGCTACGTCTGGGGTTTAGCTTGTTTTTGTTAGGGTTTGTTTAATTGGAATATGAGGTCATATTTCTGGTTAAGCTGTGATAACTTTAGATGGTTCTTCTCTGAAAATGACTTGAAAAGGTTTACGATTACTTGCATAAGAAACACTAGGGAACACACAAGTAATACTCAAGAAAGAGTCAAGGAATTTTTTTTAAAAGGTAGGATTCAGGGCCAGCACTGTGGTGCCATGGGTAAGGCTGCCGCCTGAGGTGTTGGCATCCCATATGGGTGCCAGTTCTAGTCTGTGCTGCTCCTCTTCCAATTCAGCTCTCTGCTATGGCCTGGAAAAGCAGTACAAGATGGCTTAAGTCCTTAGACCCCTGCAATCATGTGGGAGACCTGGAAGAAGCTCCTGGCTCCTTATCAGCACAGCTCCAGCCACTGTGGCCATTTGGGGAGTGAAACAGCAGATTGAAGATAACTCTGTCTACCTTTCTGTAACTCTGCCTTTCAACTAAATAAGTAAATATTAAAAAAAAAAAGGTAGGATTCTACTTTCACAACTATAAGTACAAATTTTCCCAACTAAAAAGATGCTCTTAAATTCTAAACTGTGCAAGTTGGCAGTTTCCTTATCTACAAGTTACACACTACGAGGCTACCCTAAAAAAATAATTTATATGGAAGCCCTTTCTTTATGATAAAGAACCGTATAAATGATAATTTAAACAGAATGTTACATCAGAATAGGTTGCAATTAGGCTCTCTGCCTTCCACTTTAAGCTTAATTAGTAACTCGAATTCATTCTGAAAGAAAACTCCAAAATGTAAGCTACAGGTAACATTCCAAGTGCATCAAAAACACAATGGCTGAGGGGTGTCAGGATGGCCGAGTGGTCTAAGGCACCAGACTCAAGAAATGAATCTTGATGTGAATGGAAGGGGAGAGGGAGTGGGAAAGGGGAGGGTTGTGGGTGGGAGGGACGGTATGGGGGGGGGCCATTGTAATCCATAAGTCGTACTTTGGAAATTTATATTCATTAAATAAAAGTTAAAAAAAAAAAAACCACAATGGCTGCATAAAATCACTGATACATCCCAGGGTTGTGACTCAAAGAACAGAGAGGGCGAGGCTGCTGTTGGGGCATAGCAGTAAAGCTGCCACCTGCAACACCAGCATCCCATATTGGCGCCAGTTCGACTCCCGGCTGCTCCTCTTCCATTTCAGCTCCCTACTAATGGCCTGGGAAAAGCAGCAGCAGATGGCCCAACTGCTTGGGCCCCTGCTACCCATGTAGGAGACTCAGATGAGGCTTCTGGCTCCTGGCTTTGGCCTGGCTCAGCCCTGCCTGTTGTGGCCATTTGGGTAGTGAATCAGCAAATGGAAGATCTCTTGCTCTCTATCTCTCCCTCTATCTCTGTAATTCTTTCAAAATAAATAAATCTTTTAAAAAAAATAACAAAGTGGCCAACCACATCTTGGAATTCATCAAGGAGCAGTAACCACACGAAACAGAGGACTGGTATACACAACACACAGAGACAAAGGCAGTGAGACAATCCTGGCCCAGTGAAAGCACTTCAGCTTGGCTAGAGCACAAGAAGGAGATGGGGAGAGGCAGGGTTAGCAGATCAGCAAGGCCCAGAGCCCACACATCTCAGGTAGGCAGTTTCACCTTCTCCTAGAAGTAATGGGTATCGCTGATAGCATCTAAACAGAAAAATGATTTGGCCCAAGATTTTAGAAAAACCACTCAAGTGTATGTATAACTGCGAAAAGAAGACCAGGTAAGGGGTTATGACAACAATCAAGGGCAAAAGTAATGAAGGCACCAGGTGAGACACTGCAGGGAAGAGAAAGGAGGATTGCTTTACAGGCATTAAGGAAATAAACACAAAAGGACTTTGACAAAGTAAAGAATTAAGATGAATTCCAGGATTCTGACTTGAGCAAGCACTGAGAGAATTCAGAAGGAGGAGATGTCTGCCTACAGGGGAGCTTTCGCTTTTGGTGAGGGAGGGAGGGAGGTTGTATGGGGTCGCTACAAAATGAGTACACTTCAGTATGATACATACTGTGCACCCAGAGGGGACTGTCCAGAAATAGGAAATGCAGGTCTTGAACAAAGAGAGACTTGGAAATAACAGTCCCAAGACAGTGGCTGGGGCCATAGGGCATGAGAGACACCCAAAGAAGGCAGGGAAGGGGAAGCGACCACATGGTCAGGGACTGAGCCATAAGGATTCCTGGAACACAGTTCACTCTGACACATCAGAACTGCTCCTGAAATGACTCTGTGCTATGCTTTAAGATTTTATTTATTTATCTGAGAGGTGGAGTTACAGACAGTGAGAGGAAGAGACAGAAAGGTCTTCCTTTCGTTGGTTCACTCACCAAATGGCCACAATGGCCAGAGCTTTGCCAATCCGAAGCCAGGAGCCAGGTGTTTCTTCCTGGTCTCCCATGCAGGTGCAGGGGCCCAAGGACTTGGGCCGTCTTCTACTGCTTTCTCAGGCCATAGCAGAGAGCTGGATTGGGAGAGCAGCAGCCGAGACTAGAACCAGCGCCCATATGGGGTGCTGGCACTGCAGGCGGAGGATTAACCTACTGCACCGCCGGCCCCTGTGATATGCTAAGTTTGAGCTGACTTGGTTCTTTTGGCACAAGAATCTGTACATTTGTACTCATCTAGAATTCACTGTACATCATCTACACTATTCACTATTCAGTCTGACTATGAATCCAGAAACATTCTGGAAATGAAACGAAACACTCACCCTATCCTCACTTCTTTATTATTCCAAAATCACTTTTTTTTTTAAGATTATTTATTTACTTGAAAGGCAGAGCTACAGAGAGACAGAGAGGTTGGTCTTCTAGCTGCTAGTCCGCTCTCTCAAATGGCTGCAACACCCAGGAATAGGCTGGGATAGGCCAGGCCAAAGGATCCTGGAGCTTCATCCAGATCTCCGACATGAGCACAGGGCCCAAGCCCTTGGGCCAACCTCTGCTGCTTCTCCCAGGCCACTAGCATAAGAGGAGCAGCCAAGACTCCCATGTGGGATTGCCAGTGCCACAGGCAACGGCTTTACCCACAATGCCGGCCCCCTACTGACTTATTTTAGCCCATAGTTTACACAAGTTTATTGCCATAAATGTGTTCTCTTACCTTTTCTACCTCTCTTCCTGTGCAGAGAACAATCAGGTCTTTTTCTTAGAATGAATGTGACAGAGGCTGGTGAACCACATTATTCATTCACTGTAACCAGTTCAACAAAACACTACCACTAGAGACTTCACTCAGACACAGAAATGGTTAGTTATACTGGCAGCTTTCGCCACTAAACAAAAGCAAAAAGCCTAACTTCTGACTGTAGTCAAAATCCCTTCTAATTTAGGTGTAATACACAATTACACATTCTGTGGTACTGGGGCCCACAAAGTGACAGCCCAAAGAGAAGCCCTCAGAAGCAGTTTCTCTGATCTCCTCCCCCGCTGTCTCACTCCCCATCCTCTCCCCAGGCAAGCCACAGCTACTAGAATTCCTCTTCCCCATGGCCTGTTACAGAAATCAGAATCCCGTTCCCCCAGAGCCAGCCATGAACCAAAGTTCCCAGTATTACTACAACCTCCCCTACATACACTTTCTGTTTTAAGAGCTGAGCATAGAAATCCTCTGATCTGAGAAACTCTGACTCCCATTTCTGAAACAGTCCCACCCAGTGCCTGGGAGGGACACTGCGGAGCCAAGAAGAATCCTTTATTCTTTTAAAGATTTAGTTAGTTAGTTAGTTAAAAATCAGAGTTACAGAGAGAGGGGAAGAGACCGAGATCTTCCATCTGCTGGTTCATTCCCCAGATGGCTGCAATGGTCAGAGCTGGGCCAGGCCAAAGCCAGAGCCAGGAGCTTCTTCCAGGTCTCCCACATGGGTACAAGGGCCCAAGTACTCAGGCCATCTTCCCCAGTTGGAAGTGGAGTATCCAGATTTGAACTGGCGCCCATATAGGATGCTGGTGTTGCAGACAGCAGCTTAATTCACTACTACCAATGCCAACTGCAGCCAAGAAGAATATTAACAGGGGGCCAGGGTTGTAGCACAGCAACTTAAGCCACTGCCTGCGACACAGCCACTGGCATCTCATATGAACACCAGTTGGAGTCTGGGTTACTCCACTTCCAATCCCTCCCTGTTAATATCCCTGGGACGCAGCAGATAGTGGCCCAAGTACTTGCTCCCCTGCCACTCACACTGGAGACGCAGATGGAGTTCCAGCTTCCTGATTTCAGCCTGGTCCAGTGCTGGCCATTGTGGTTATTTGAGGAATGAAAGAACCAATGGAAGATCTCTTATGTGTCTCTTCCTCTCTCTCTATAACTCTGCCTTTCAAATAAATAAATAAATCCTTTAAAAAAAAATGGGGCTGGTGTGGTATAGCAGGTAAAGCTGTTGCCTGTAGTGCTGGCATCCCATGTAGATTCTGGTTTGAGTTCCTGTTTCACTTCTCAAACAGCTCCATGCTAATGTGCCTGGGAAAGCAGCAACAGATGGCCCAACTGGTTGGGCCTTTGCACCCACGTGGGAGACTGGGAAGAAGCTTCTGGCTCCTAGCTTTGGCCTGGCCAAGCCCTGGCCATTGGGGCCATCTGGGCAGTGAACCAGCAAATGGAGGATCTCTCTCTCTTTCTTCTCTCTATAACTCTGCCTTTCAAATAAATAAAATAAATCTTAAAAAAAAAAAAAATCCTCAGGCCGGCCTCCCTGGATTTCCCTTGGTCCTACTACTATTAGATTATAACCTTTTTGTCCAGTCATATGTCCGTGCCTCATCAGACCTACACATAAAAGCAGTTAGTCAGTCCTGAGTCTTTGGATCTTTTTTTTTTTTTTTTTTTTTTTTTTTTGACAGGCAGAGTGGACAGTGAGAGAGAGAGACAGAGAGAAAGGTCTTCCTTTGCCGTTGGTTCACCCTCCAATGGCCGCCGCGGTCGGCGCGCTGCGGCCGGCGCACCGCGCCGATCCGATGGCAGGAGCCAGGAGCCAGGTGCTTTTCCTGGCCTCCCATGGGGTGCAGGGCCCAAGCACCTGGGCCATCCTCCACTGCACTCCCTGGCCACAGCAGAGGGCTGGCCTGGAAGAGGGGCAACCGGGACAGAATCCGGCGCCCCGACCGGGACTAGAACCCGGTGTGCCGGCGCCGCTAGGCGGAGGATTAGCCTAGTGAGCCGCGGCGCCGGCCCTGAGTCTTTGGATCTTTAACCTAAAGGCACCTGGTGCAGGTGCTGCAGTTAAGCCACAAGTTAGATGTTCCCGTGCCTATCGGAGCGCCTGTGTTCCATACCTGGTCCCAGGCCCTGCTCCAAATTCCAGCTTCATGCTAATAGGATCCTGAGAAGCAGCAGTGATGGCTCAAGTGATTGAGGAGACCTGGAATAAATTTCCGGCTCCCAGTTTTATCTGACACAGTCCTGGCTATTACTAGCACTTAGGGAGTGAACCAGTGGATGGGAGCTCACTTTCTCTATTTCTGCCTCAAAAATAATTTTTTGAGATTTAAAAAGATTTATTAGAGTAAAAGAACTCCAGCCAGAGTGACATGAAGAGGGACTTCCAAGAGAGGAAAAAACCCAAAGGACCCTGTGGCACTAGGGTTTTTAAACAATTTTTTAAAAGAATATTAAATAATATGGTTTGGGAATTACAGAAAGTAAAGGTCTTCTTAATCAAGCCTATAAAACACAAAGAGAGTAAATTTTTCAAAGGTTATCATTAACTATCAAAAAATAATGACTCTGAAAACATATCATTTTAAATAGATTTTTTTTTAAGTCAATGTACCATTTAATTAGTTTTATTTCTCCAGGAAGAAAGGAGGAGATAAGTAAAGGAGACTGGAACCAGGGAAAGATCTCAGCCAGGTTGTGTGCACGCCCTGGAATGAGTCAGAGCAAAAAGTCCTGCACTTCCCTAGTTCCATGGGTTTTCCAACAGCCAGAGGCGTTAAACACAAAGTTGCAACCTGCCGTTGATTGTCCTTTGTGCTTTGGTTTTCCCAAAGGTGTCTGATGCCCCTCCACCTATGAACAGGTAAAAACTTTGCTCCCTGACCCACATCAATCTTCCTGCCACAGTAGAGTATGTGAGACACATCTCTGAGTACTGTGTCATCAGAGCTGCATCCCGCCATCAGGCTGTGAGGCCATCAGTATTTCTCATTGGTCCCACTGCCCAACCTAGAATTCAGTTTGTTTCTCTTTTCCAAAGTCTTAAGTGAGATTTAAACCCATAAAGAAGCCATCAGATGACTTGCCCTGTTCCCTTCACCCCCTCAATTGCAATTTCTTTGGAATCTCAGCCTTTTAAGATGAAAAAGGTTGAATCCGGTTATATTGCAAATGCCCCAGGGAGGTCTGTTACTCATCTGTTTCTCCGCAACAGATCCTAAGCTCCTTGGGTAGAGCTGATAATGTCTCTCTCAGCCGCTATCTCCTGTGCCCAGCACAGAGCCGAAAACAGAGGGCGTTGTTTACTTGGCAAACAAGTGTAGAACAAATGACGGTAACAGTGAGATAAACGCATCTACACCACAGTGAGCATGAATTTGTCCAGGCCCTTTTCTGAGAAATGTGGGTGGGTCACCCAGATGTGAGAAGAGGTAAGAGTCCTAAGACAAGCCCCTCTTCAGTCAGCCTGGCAGTGCTGCCCCTCTACGAATCAGTCCAAGGGAGCCCGGTGCTTCAAAGGCCGGCCCAGACTTCTGCCTGAATGCCACCCAAAGCACCCTGTTCTCCCTCAGACGCTCCTCTGCACTTCAAAATTCTACTTGAACAAAACATCAAGAATTGGCAGCTGTTTACTCCCCACAAAGATCAAGGAGCAGGGATCCAGACCAGGCATCCGACACGGCGCGTAAGACACACAGCGGGTAAGACACTGCATGGGACACCCACATCCCTTATCAGGGTACCTGGGGTAGATTCCCAGCTGCTCTCCGGATTCCAGGGATGAGAGGCAGCAGAAGATGACTCATCTTTCCTGGGGTCCACATAAGAGACCCGGACTGAATTTACAGGTCCTGGCATCAGCCTGGCCCAGCCCCAGCTGTTGCATTTGGACAGTGAACCAGGGGACAGGAGAGCTTGCTTCTTCTTTCAAATGAAAGGTAAATAAATAAATAAAAGAATCTTATCTAGCCAATATAATGTGATTCATGGTAAAAACCCAGCTTTTGATGTTTAGCCTAGTAAAGAAACTTGCATCCCTCACTGGAATGCCTGGGTTGGACTACCAGTTCTGGCTCCTGACTTCAACTCCCTGTTAACACACACCCTGCGAGGCAGGGGTGATGATTCCCATAATTGATTCCTGCCACTCATATAACAGACCTGGATTTCTTTCAAGCTCCCAGGTTTGGCCTGGGCACAGCCCTGGCTGCTGCAGGTGTTTGGGAAATCAACCAGCAGATGAAAACTTTCTGCTGTGGCCACCCCACCTCCCCCTCTCCTTACCTCTGAAATATACAAATAAAATTTCAAAAACAAAACAAAACAAAGTACCAGCTCCTAGAGTAAAACCTGATGTGAAATTCTGGCTCCACTGCTTGTTTAAACTCTGTAAAACCTGAGTTCTATTTCCGAAAAGAAATTAATAAAGCCATTTCTCATAGGGTTGCAGCAGGGCTTATATAGGCATGCATGTAACGAGCTCAGCCACGATGGCCGGCGCCGCGGCTCACTAGGCTAATCCTCCGCCTGCGGCGCCAGCACACCAGGTTCTAGTCCCGGTTGAGGCGCCAGATTCTGTCCCGGTTACCCCTCTTCCAGGCCAGCTCTCTGCTGTGGCCCGGGAGTGCAGAGGAGGATGGCCCAAGTTCTTGGGCCCTGCACCTGCATGGGAGACCAGAAGCACCTGGCTCCTGGCTTTGGATCAGCACAGCGCACCGGCCGCAGCGGCCATTGGAGGGTGAGCCACTGGCAAAAGGAAGACCTTTCTCTCTGTCTCTCTCTCTCTCACTGTCCACTCTGCCTGTGGAAAAAAAAAAAAAGAAAAAAGAAGTTCACTACAATACATTGTAGTCACACTACATGTGTACATGAGAAAGGTGCATGAGAAAATTCTAGATTACTTTCAGAAGATCTCCAATTACTCACAGCTGATGTCTCATCAGAACCCCTACAGGCTAGAATGAAATGGCAAGAATTAGTACAAGTTTAAAAAAAAAAAAAAAAAAGAGCTCAGCCATGGGAAATATTTAAGAAATGTACACTATAATTTGGAGACCTAAATTCCCACCCACCACCAGCTCCTTGTGGATCCTGAACTAATCACTTATTATAAAGAAGTTAATGAAGGGCCCAGCGCTGTGGCATCGCAGTAAAGCGGCCACCTGTAGTGCCAGCATCCCATATGGGCACCGGTTTGAGTCCCAGCTGCTCCACTTCCCATCCAGCTCTCTGCTATAGTCTGGGAAAGCAATGGAAGATGGCCCAAGTCCTTGGGCCCCTGCACCCACATAGGAGACCCAGAAGAAGCTCCTGGCTTCGGATGGGCACAACTCTGCCCATTGCAGCCTTCTGGGGAATGAACCAGTGGATGTAGTCCTCTCTCTTCCCCCCTCTCTTTTCCCTCTCTCTCTCTCTCTTGCCCTGCCTCTGCCTTTGTAACTCTGCCTTTCAAATAAATAAATCTTTAAACAAAAAAAAAGAAACTAATGAAAACAAAGAATCACAACTAGCAATCAATCATGGATAAGATAACAAAAAGTAGACTGAAATTCTGAAAAACAAAAGCCATAAATAAATTCTAGGTATTTTTCTCACTGGACTTAAAGCTTGCATGTCTTATCACAGATGACTCAGCATTAGAACATCAAATGAAAAAGCTTGAACAAACTTCAAAGCAAGTACTCTAGTATTTAGTGCTTGTTGTAGATGATGGACTTAATGAAATACCTGTGTGTGTGTGTGTGTGTGTGTGTTTAAAGAGAAGGGGAACAGAGAGATCAACAGCAACTAACTTAAAGTTTATCATGTAACTATTTTTTTCTTAGCTGAAGTTAAATTATTTTTTCCCCTCAGCCCTTAAAATGTATCAGTTATGCCCGTATTATCTGGTGCCTGAGTAATGGCCATTGTTCAATCTGGCGGCTGTGTTATTACACAAGGCCACTTCAAATGCATAGGGTCCCTTTGTAGGAATTAGACAAAGGACGCCCAGAGCACAGGCTGGTTTTCAGTCCCCACTTGCCCGAGTTGGCATTCTTGTGCAAGGGCACAATCATACATGACAGTCAGGCAGATATACACAAAGATCTTCATACATTTAAGTGGAACACCTGTACCTTGTTTATATGATACACACCACCCACACGTACATAAATGACTGAAAGAGCTGTCAAGGACTGAATGAGTAAACGGAGAAAGATAGTCATCAAAACTGAAAATACAGAGTTTCAAAAAGTTCAAGAGAGAAACGGGTTCCTTTCCTTTGCCTCTTTGGCTTCACCTATCCAGTACTGGGATACCGTAGCCAACTGGAACTTTGGGGACCGATAGTAGCTAGACACTTCAACACTGCAAAGTAATTCTGGTCCCTGGCAAACCCCATGGTCTCTCTCTCTGCACTCTCTTCCCTCTCCCGCCCCTCTCAGGAAGGGAGGAACCCACAGACACCAATGGGATCTACTTAACTGAGTTTGCAAAAACAACAGTAAATAAGAGACTGAGGTTGTTTTGACTGTATGAAAAATCCGTAATCCCAGGCAAGAGTATGCTGAATATTGCAGGAAAATAGTCTTAAAATGTTAACTGTCAATTTCACCACCTTCCCTCTCAGAAACCTAGTACTCATATAAAAATACAAAATTATTTGTGTTTAGTGTTGCAAATGCGTCTCTCTCCTGCTAACCTACTCAGTGGCTGCTTTCTTTAAACCGTAAGAACATGTTATTACATCTTTAATACTTCTGTACCTAGTTCTATACCTGCACGACACAGTAGCTTCAATAGCTATTTAAGGAACAGAAATTCCAGGTTAAATATGGTCCTTATTCACATTCACAAAGAGACAGAGTACAAGAATATTCACTGCAGCATTGTTTATAAGCCTGGAAGCAATCTAAATGTCTATTAAAGGAAGACTGCATTAATAAAGCATAATATATGCATACAATGGAAAACCATGTTGAAATGGAATTTGAGCTACCAGACCAAACGGAGGGATTAGGTGAGTAAGTGTCCAACTTCTGGCAGAACAACAAAAAAAAAAAAAGCAAGTTAGGAATGACACAAATAGAATACAAGCTTTCAAAACCCTCAACATTCCCCATTACTATCTTTGTCTTAGAATTTATTACATTCCTGCTTATTCTTCATAGCCACACTAAAGTCCTAAAAACATATTCACTCTAAAAATCACAGAAAAAATTTTCAAAGGCTATTAACCATATAACGCTCCCCAATTGGCTGGGAAGGAGCCTGATTTAGAAATGGCAAGCACTCCACTGTGCTCCTCACCGACACAACTGCCTTCAGCGAGTTCCGCGTTCTCATCTAAATGGGGTTGCCGGATGATGTGAAACAACTGAGGGAAAAGTGCTGTGCACAAAGTCTCACGTTTGCTTCCTGCAGGGCTCAACGCTCTAAGGGGCCACATCCCCCGGCCTGCACCTTTGGCATCTGGTTTACAATATGGTAAAAATAAACCAAATAAACGTGAAAGACCACAACGGCAAGGGGCGAGCCCCCACTCTCCTCCTCGCAGTCCGCACCCCGGCCGCGTCCCATGCTTTCTATATTTAGCACAGAGCGGGAGCGGGCACCGAGCCGCGGCGGTGGCAGGGCTCTCCCCACGGGGCCCCCCACGACCTTGGGAACAAGCTCTGGCCCCACACACACACACACACACACACACCCTCTGCAGTCCGGCAGGCGGACGGGCAGCCACGCTCCCCATAAGGGACAGCAAAAGTGACAGGAGGCCGGGTCGGTGCGGGGGGGGGGGGCGCTGTTTTCCGACACCGACAGGAGAGCGTCTGTTCCGCGCCCCGCGGGGCATCTCAGAGCCGCGACGTGACGCGACGCGGTCCCGGGACCCAAGCCCGAGCCCGCGCAGCCCCTCAGGTGCGCTGGGGCCCTGCCGCCCCGCCTCACCTGTTTTGAAGCTCATCTTGCCGTGGTCCTTGGACCCGAAGGTCTCCAGCATGGACACGAAGAGCAACCCGCACGAGTTCTGGATACCGAACACCGACCCGTTGCACCACATGGCCGCCAGCATCACCAGCCAGCCCCAGCCTCCTTCTGGGGGCTCCGGCGGCTCCGCGTCCGCCGGCCCCGCCAGCCCCACCTCCACCTTCTCGGCGCACGCCTCCAGGCCGTCCGAGGGTCCCGGGCCGGCCAGCAGAGCGTCGCCCAGGGGCGCGGAGCCGGGCGACTGCGCCTCCTCGCTCGAGCCCCGCGCGGCGGCGGGCTCCTCCCGGGAGGGCAGCATGGCCCGCGGCGGCCCCTCGGGCGCGGGGAAGCGCGAGAGGTGCGAGCTGCCGGCGGGCGCGCGGGCGGGCGGGCGGCCGAGGCGAGGGCGGTGGAGCCCCCTCCCGCGGCTGAGCGGCGCACGGCGCGGAGCGGGCCGCGCTGACAGAGGCGGCGCGCGGTGCCTCAGGGCTCGCGCCTCAGACCCGGCAGTCCACGGCCCCACGGCCCGACGGAGCCCGCGGCGCTCGGCCGGCTCTTAAAGGCGCCCACCGCGCCGGCTGGGGGCGTGGCCTTGCGGCGGGACGTGCCCCCGGAATCTCCAGGTGATTGGGCCTCGGAGGGCGGGGCGGGGCGCCCCGTGGCGCGCGGCCCCAGGAGCCGGTGGTGGCGGTGTCTGCGCGCGTGGTGGCGGTGGCGGTGGCGGGCCGCCCTCCCCGCCGGCTCTGAGTGCCGTGGGCGCCCTGGGTGGGCCGCCCGCCGCAAGCGCCCCCCCCCCCCAGCAGTGCCTCGGTTTTGGTGTTTGGCACCCGCGTCTTGGTACTAATTAAAATATGTAACATACATTGTGCCACCTGGCTGCTTAACAAGGAACTCGGAAGGCTCAGAGGCCCGATTTAATGACTTTAGTTCCGTTCTCCTGCCTGCGTCTACAGTTACCTCTGAATACTTGGAACGTGGGCGATGTTCATTTTGGAAGACTCGCTGCAGTTTCCACGGCCTTCGGCCCACACACATTTTGACAGGCGGGCAGAAAACATTACTTTTCAACCACAAGCACGCCCCTGTTTGACTTGAAAGCGAAAAACCTGTGTTCAGGTCCTCTGCCTGAAGCGTGGTGGACCAATGTATATGAAAGACGGGGGCAAGGGTGGCCGTGCCATATTGAGGACGGTGCTTACTTTGTCCGGTTGTTAGGATTCTTCACCTTCTTCGAGTTAGTGACTTGCTGTGGCGCACTTTGAGGCAGCACACAGATGTGGGAGGGGAAGCAGTCCTGGGGTAGGATACAAGGCTCAGACCCAAGTGCTGGAAAACAAGCGCGAGCCTTCACACATTAGAGAAGAGCTGAATGGTGCCCACGCTTCAGCGGGCAAAGACCAATCCAGATGGAGAAAATCGCACCCACTAAGGACAGCAGGGTGTGCTGCAAAACAGGTGGACCACGGCTGACTTAGAATGGTAAATTAGGAATAATCACACAAGTGCACAGACGTGAATGTACAAGGCTGTGATCCTGGTGTGGCTGAAAATAAGGAAGCATTGGAAGCACAAGTGTCCACAAGCAGAGGACTGGATACATATATATTCTATAACCCCTAAAAGGTCTGATGCTCATAGCTGTTTATTGACTTTGAAAGCTGTCCACGACCTAGTGGCAAAGAAAGCACATTCAGGGGCTGGCGCTGTGGCATAGTGGGCTAAGCCTCCGCCGATGGCACTGGCATCCTATATGGGCGCTGATGCTCCACTTCCAATCCAGCTCTCTACTATGGCCTCGGAGAGCAGTAGAAGACGGCCCAAGTGCTTGGGCCCCTGCACCTGCATGGGAGATAGGGAAGAAGCTCCTGGCTCCCGGCTTCAGATCAGCCCAGCTCCGGCTGTTGCAGCCATTTGGGGAGTGAACTGGCAGATAGAAGACTTCTCTCTCTCTCTGCCTCTGCCTCTCTGTAACTCTGCCTTTCAAATAAGTAAATCTTTATAAAAAAAAAAAAAAACGTAGGCACATTCAAAATGTATATATGGATTAAAACACACAACATAAATGTCCATGAGTCAATACTGATATAAGTAAAGGATTAAGTGAGTAAATGAGGATGGGTGAACAGACAATTTTTTAAAGGATATATTTTTTTTGTTTGGACAGCAGAGTGACAGAGAGCAAGAGAGGGGTTTTCCATCTGCTGGTTCACTCCCCAAATTGCAGCAACGGTGGGAGCTGTGCCAGGCCAAAGCCAGGAGCCAGCTTTTTCTGGGTCTTCCACATGGGTGCAGAGGCCCAAGCACTTGGGCCATCCTTTGCTGCTTTCCCAACCACATTAGTGGAGAGCTGGATTGGAAGTAGAGTAGCTGGGACTTGAACCAGCACACATATGGGATGCTGGCATTGCAGGCAGTGACTTAACCCATTGGTCCACAATGCTGGCCCCAGCAATAATTTTGTAGACACTCTACCCTCACTCAGGTAAGATACAACATGTCACTTCTCAAGTCTGAGGCATGTGTGCTGACTTCCTCCCAAAGAGCAGGGTGGGGGGGAGGGGATAACTCTGGAGTGCAGGAAGTTACAAACTCCCCACCAGCCTGCTGATCAGGCTGTGTGTCCCTGGCATGATGTGATCAAAACGGCATTTTATCCCTGTGGTCTTTTCCCATAACCTACAATCCCAACTAACCATCAGAACATTAGACGGTTCTAACTGAGGGACTAAGAACTCTGAGAAACTGTCAACAGATGCCTCAGGAGACATGACAACTGCAATGCCATATTCTGGGTGGGATGACAGTAATAATAATAATAATACTGTATTGATGTTCGTTCACTAACAGTAATAAATGTGGTATATTAACCTAAGAAGTTAACATTGAGAGAAACCAGAAGAAGGAATACGGGTCCTATTTTTGTAATTTTTCTAAAAATTGAAAACTTCTAAAAAATAATTTTTATTTTTATTTTTTAAAGATTTATGTATTTTTATTTGAAAGTCAGAGTTACACAGAGATAGATGGAGAGGCAAAGAGAGAAAGGTCTTCCATCCACTCGTTCACTCTCCAACTGGCCGCAACAGCCAGGGCTGTGCTGATCCAAAGCCAGGAGCCAGGAGCTTCCTCCAGGTCTCTGACATGGATGCAGGGGCCCAAGGACTTGTGCCATCTTCTACTGCTTTCCTTGGCCATAGCAGAGAGCTGGATTGAAAGTGGAGCAGCCGGGACTCGAACAGGTGCCCATATGGGATGCTGGCACTGCAGGCGGTGGTTTTTCCAGCTATACCACAGCACCAGCCCCAATGTTTATTTTTAAAAAGAGTATGAATATCATGATCCCATTCTTGTAAAAATGTTTATGTATATAACTATGTGTTAAACATTATATAATTTATTTTTAAAACTTCACTTTATGGGGCCTGCACTGTGGCATAGTGGGTAAAGCTGCTGCCTGCAGTGCTGGCATCCCATATGGGCACTGGTTTGAGTCCCAGCTGCTCCACTTCCCATCCAGCTCTCTGCTATGGCCTGGGAGAGCAGTAGAAGATGGTCCAAGTCCTTGGGTTCCTGAACCCACATGGGATGCCCAGAAGAAGCTCCCGGCTCCTGGCTTCGAATCAGTGCAGCTCCAGCCACTGCAGCCATTTCGGGACTGAACCAGTGCATAGAAGACCTCTCTCTGTCTCTTTCTCTCTCTCTCTCTCTCTCTCTCTCTCTGCCTCTGCCTCTGCCTCTCTGTAACTCTGCCTTTCAAATAAACAAATAAATCTTTAAAAAACCTTCATTTTATATATAGTTATATATTTGTACATTGAGATTATGAAAAATTATTTTTAAATATACAGCTCATTCTCAAATGTCTTTCCTGTTTCCATGCCAACATTATTTTTTTCCCAAGACTTATTTATTTATTTATTTGAAAGGTAGAATGAGAGAGTGAGAGAGATCTTCCATCCATTGGTTCACTCTCCAAATATCTACAACAGTCAAGGCTGGGCTAGGCTGAAGCCAAGAACTCCATCTGGGTCTCACACATGGGGTGCAGGGGCCCAAGCACTTGGGCCATCTTCTGCTGCTTTCCCAGGCACATTAGCAGGGAGCAGGGTGGGAAGTGGAGCAGCTGGGACTCCAACTGGTGCTCACATGGGATGCTAGCGCTGCAGGCAGCAGCTTTACCTGCTGTACAACAATGACAGCTCCAATGTCAATGTTATTTCTAAACATTATGCAATGCACCCTATTTCCAGATTAAAGTTTGACACTTCTCGAAGGCACTGATTTAGCAGCAGCTCTGACTTAAGGGATTAACAGGTTAATGTCCACCAGGCAGTTAGCACAGTCCCTGGTATGCTGCAAGCTCTTGGGGAATGTGGGCATTTTGTATCATTATTATCACTACTGATGACATCCATGTTTCTTTCCTATTGACTCCACAACCTCAAACACCATCCTTTTACTGGCCTCAAAGTAATTTCCATTCTTATAAATACAGCCTTTACTTAATCACAAAATCTCAGGTCAGGATATTAAACTATAAAACACTTAAATATAGGAATTTAAACATCTTTATCCTCAATTATTATATTATTTGTTCCTCAAGATAATTTTTTTTTTTGACAGGCAGAGTGGACAGTGAGAGAGAGAGACAGAGAGAGAAAGGTCTTCCTTTGCCGTTGGTTCACCCTCCAATGGCCGCCGCTGCAGCCGGCGCACCGCGCTGATCCGATGGCAGGAGCCAGGATCCAGGTGCTTTTCCTGGTCTCCCATGGGGTGCAGGGCCCAAGCACCTGGGCCATCCTCCACTGCACTCCCTGGCCATAGCAGAGAGCTGGCCTGGAAGAGGGGCAACCGGGACAGAATCCGGCGCCCTGACCGGGACTAGAACCCGGTGTGCCGGCGCCGCAAGGTGGAGGATTAGCCTATTGAGCCACGGCGCCGGCCAAGATAATTTTTTAAAATTTTCCAACAGTCATTCTTTCCCCAACTCACAAAAGGCACGTATCAAAGTCTGCGTACACAAAGAGGGTACACACAAGTTTAACCAATGGTGAACGTTATGGCACAGCGGGTTAAGGGATGCTTACAATGCCAGCCTCCCCTAGCAGAGTGCCAATTCCAGTCCTGGCTGCTCTGCTTCTGACACAGCTCCCTGCTAATGTGCTTGGGAGGCAGCAGAGGATGGCCCAAGTGCCTGGAGCTCTGCTACCCACACGGGAGCCCCAGATGGCGTTCCAGGCTCCTGGCTTCAGCCTGGCCCAGCTCTGACCGTTGGGCCATTTGGGGAGTGAATCAGCAGACAGAAGCTCTCTCTTGCATGCTCGCTGTCTGTCAGTTCAGTCCCCCAACAAGCCGCAATGGCCAGGGCTGAGCCAGGCCAAAGCCAGGAGCCTGGAATTCCCACGTGGCTACAGAGGCCCAACTCAGCCACCTTCCACTGCTTTCCCAGGCACATTAGCAGAGAGCTGTATCAGAAGTGCAGCAGCCGGAACCCAAATTAGTGCCCATGTGGGATGCCAGAGTCACAGACAGTGGCTTAACTTGCTGAGCCAGAATACCTGCCACCTAACGTTTTACTGATAAAACCTGAAGTTTCCAGGCAGTTTACTCTAGGGACTGGCTTTGCTTTCATCTCCACTGCTTTCCTTCACTATTCTCAAACTTCCATTTTTACTGGAAGAAAAGATGTCATAATGTGAATTAAAAGAATAGAATAAAAGCATTTTTGAAAACTATAAAATGACTTGAACATTAAAGTATCAATGGGGAGGGCATTTGGCCTACAGTTAGATGCCTGTATCCCACATCAGAGTACCCCGGTTCCCTTCCCAGTTCCAGCTCCTGCTAATGTGGACCCCAGCAAGCAACAGAGTCAGTTCAACTAGTGGGTTCCTGCCACCCGGGTGGGATACCTGAGTTTTACTCCCAGCTCTCATCTTTAGCTTGGCCCAACCCAGTTCTTATGGGCATTTGAAAAGTGAATCAGCCAATGGGACTGAGCTCACACTCTCTTCTTCCATCTCTCCCTCTCTTTCCCTCCCTCCTTCCCTCTCAAATGTAAAGTTAATAAATAAATAGGGCCAGCACTGTGGCATAGCGGGTAAAGCCGCCACCTGCAGTGCCAGCAACCCATATGAGTGCCAGTTTGAGTCCCAGCTGCTCGTCTTCCAATCCAGCTCTCTGCTACAGCCTGGGAAAGCAGTGGAAGATGGCCCAAGTCCTTGGGCCCCTGAACCCACATGGAAGACCTGGAAGAAGCTCCTGGCTCCCGACTTTGAATCAGCCCAGTTCCAGCCATTGCGGCCATTTGGGGAGTGAACCAGTGAATGGAAGATCTCTCTCTCTTTCTCTCCCTCTCCCTCTCCCTCTCTGCCTTCCCTCTCTGTAACTCTGACTTTCAAGTAGATAAATAAATCAAAACAAAACCCGAAGGTACTAATTTAGGTTTCTATGCTCCATAAAAAACACTCATTCTGGACCCTCAGATTAGATTTGGCTTCCACTTGGGGTGCCTGCATTCCATCCTGCAGGGCCTGGGTTCAAGTCCCAGTTCTAGTCCTGATTCCAGCTTCCTATTAATGTGTATCTTGGAAGGGAGAAGGTGATAGCTCAAGTAATTGAGGCCATGCCACCTAGTGGGAGACTTGAATTAAATTCTCAGCTTCTGCTTCCGCCTGGCCTAGCCCCAGTCATTATGGGGAGTGAATCAACAGATGAGAGCTGTCTCTCATCTCCTCTTTCTCTCTCTCTCTCTCTCTCTCTCTCTCTCTCTCTCTATATATATATATATATATATATATATGCCTTTGGGGATCAAACCAACTGATGAGAGCTCTCTATATCTCTACATGTATCTCTGTATCTTGGCCTTTCAAATAAATAAACAAATTTTTAAAAACATAGTGCCTCAAGGGCTGGCACTGTGGCTTAGCAGGTAGAGCTGCTGCCTGCAGCACCAGCACCCCTTATGGGCACCGATTCGAGTCCCAGCTGCTCCACTTCTGATCCAGCTCCCTGCTAATGCGCCTGGCAAAGCAGTGGAAGATGGCCTAAGTGCTTAGGCCCTTGCCACCCACATGGGAGACCCAGATGAAGCTTCTGGCTCCTGGCTTCACATTGGCTCAGCTTCAACTGTTGGCAGCCATTTGGGGAGTGAACCAGCGGATGGAAGATGTCTCTCCCTCTCTTTCTCTCTGCAACTCTGACTTTTCTTCTGTGTAACTCTGACTTTCAGATAAAAATAAATAAATCTTTTAAAACACATACACACGCACAGAGATTCTTCAACATTGGCTTGCACAAATGATAAATGAAAAATTTGGTGCAAATTATCTGTACTCTAGAAATGAAACTTTCAGAGGCTAGGGCTGTGGTATAGCAGGTAAACCCACCACCTCTAGCATCCAAAATGGGCACTGGTTGCTGTCCTAGCTGCGCCACTTCTGATCCAGCTCCCTGCTGATGGCCTGGGAAAGCAGTGGAAGATGGCCCAAGTCCTTGTGTCCCTGCACCTGCATGGGAGACCCGCAGGAAGCTCCTGGCTCCTGGCATCATATCGGTGCAGCTCTGGCCATTGCAGCCAGTTGGGGAATGGACCAGCAGATGGAAGATCGATCTCTCTCTCTCTCTCTCTCTCTCTCTTTCTCTCTCTTTCTCTTTCTCTCTCTTTCTCCCTCTCTCTCTGCCTGTCTTTCTCTCTGTGTGTAACTCTGACTTTCAGATAAGTAGATGAGTCTTTTTAAAAAATGAAGAATGAATCTGTTTGTTATACATTACCTAGTCTTGGGTATTTCTGTTATTGCAGCACAAAATGGAATAGGACATCTCCTTCCCCCTTTTCTGAATGATGAACTCCTACTCATTCTTCAAGGCTGTACTCTAAAATGGAACTCATTTCTCTGAGCCATTACTAATTCTTCCTCTAGGCTACTGTATTTTATTTACAGCAGCTTCCACTGTCAGTAGAGTGGTGTTCAGTCTCCTTAACCAGAATAAGAATTTCCAGATAGGTCAGATGGCATCTTAGAGATCTTAGAAACCACAGGATCAAGTACAGTGTAGCTGTTTAACACTTGTTGAGTCAAAGTCAATGGAATTAAAAAATAATTTAAAGAACCACACAGTATGAAATTGAGAACATCCTGTATTTTCATATGGAAAATTTTCAATATTTTTAAAGCAGCATGTGTTTCTTTTCTAGTTATCAAAGTAATTGTACTCATCTATTTTCTGTTACTGTAACAAACCTGAGGCTAGCTACTTTAAAGAAAAGAGGTTTATCTAGCTCACAGTTCTGGAGGTTCCAGGGCAAGGCAGCAACACTGGCTTGCACTGGCGGATGGCCACACAGTGGGGGGAGCACGTGTGAGAGAGAGTGTATGATGAGACAAGAAGCCACAGCCTAACTCAGGTAAGACACAGGCCTTTTTTTTTTTTTAATTTATTTGACAGGTAGAGTTATAGACAGTGAGAGAGAGAGAGACAGAGAAAGGTTTTCCTTCCGTTGGTTCATTCCCCAAATGGCCGCTATGGCTGGTGCTGCGCCGATCCGAAGCCAGGAGCCAGGTACTTCCTCCTGGTCTCCCATGCGGGTGCAGGGCCCAAGGACCTGGGCCATCCTCCACTGCCTTGCTGGGCCACAGCAGAGAGAGCTGGACTGTAAGAGGAGCAACTGGGACAGAATCTGGCGCCCCAACGGGGACTAGAACCCAGAGCCCATATGGGATGCCAGAGCCGCAGGTGGAGGAGTAATCAAGTGAACCATGGCGCCGGCCCCCAGACACAGGCTTTTATAATGGCTCACTCTCATGAGAAATAACTCAGGGGCCCCAAGAGAATGACCTCCCGCTTGTACCCACCAACTTGCAGGTCCCACCACCTCTTAGCATGGCCACACTGGGGACCAAGCTGCCAATTACATGAACCTTTGGGGGATGCACTTAAACTATATCCAGACCATGGCAATAAGACATCCTCACAACAGAAAATAACACAGACCTGGCATTGTGGCCACAACCTGCAGTGCCAGCATTCCCAGTTGGTGCCAATTCAAGTCCTGGCTGCTCTACTTTCGATCCAGCTCCCTGCCAATGTGCCTGGGAAAGTGGAAGAAAATGGCCCAAGTGCTTGGGCCCCTGCACCTACATGGGAGACCTGGAGGAATCTCCTGGTTCCTGGCTGCGGTCTTGCCCAGCCCTAGCCATTTCGGCTGTTTGGAGAGTGAACCAGTCAATGGAGGATAGCTCTCTCTGTCTCGCCCTCTCTCTCTGTAACTCTGCCTTTCAAATAAATAAAATGAATCTTTAAATACCCCCACACACACACATACACACACACACACACACACACAATAAAGGAGAAAATGCTTTTGTAGAGCCACTCAAATAACTCCTCATAACTTTTGTTGTTAACATATTCATGACAGCTACAGCATCCGTTTCATAAATACCTTTGTAGTATATTTCCTCTATAAAATATGCTATACTATCACCCAAAAATGTAAGTAACTTTTTTTGAAGATTTATTTTATGTATTTGAAAGGCAGAGTTAGAGAGTGGGAGAGACAGAGAGATTTTTCCATCTGCTGGTTCACTCAGATGGCCACAATGGCCCTGGGCAGGGCCAGGCTGAAGCCAGGACGACTATATCCTTGTCTCCCAAATGGATGGCAGGGGCCCAAGTGCTTGTATCACTTTCTGTTGTGGTCTCAAATGCGTTATCTGGCAGCTGGATCAGAAGTGGAACAGCTGTGACTTGAACCTAGTGCCCACAGGGGATGCCAGCATCAAAGGCAGTGGCTTAAACCCCTCTGCCACCATGCTGGCCTTGAAGTGACTGTTTCGCTTTCTCAGCTAAAATTGCTGCATCCAAGATGATACGTGAAATACAAAGGAGCCTGATAAGAATGCCTGGGCAACAGCTGGAGCCACTAACCAGGGGCTCTGCTGCAGGCCATCTCCAAATGTCCCTGTAACTCACATCTGTACCTAGGCCAGCTTGCCTGCTAATTACAACTTATGAATCTCCAGGGTGACTCACAAAGCCAGGGACCTACTGTGTTTCCTTCCAGTCTTTTTCCCTTGTACCTCTTAAAACAAAATCAGAAATAGTGTTTCAGGGACTTGTGTCCAGCCCACCAGAATTCCCGTGCTGCAGGAATGCCACTGTCAATGACTGTATTTGTCAATGACTCACCAAGCCAGGGACCTACTGTGTTTCCTTCCAGTCTTTTTCTCCTGTACCTTTTAAAACAAAAATCAGAAACAGTGTTTCAGGGACTTGTGTCCAGCCCACCAGAATTCCCGAGCTGTAGGAGTGCCACTGTCAATGACTGTATTTGGAAGGCAGGGCCTTCAATGGGGCAATAAAGTGAATGAGGTCGTTAGGGTGAGCCCTATGAGCCTGTGCACATAAGAGGAGAGTGAAATATACGAAAAGAGATAAGAGAAAGGCCACACGAGGACACAGGAGGTAGGAGGCCGCCTCTCAGCCAAGGAGGAGGACCTCAGGAGAGACCAGGCTTGCTTTTAACACCTTGCTATTGGACTTCCAGCCTCCAGGGCTGTCAAGAAAACGGATTTCTGTTATTTGAGTCACTCAGACAGGCATTTTGTTATAACAGCCCTACGAAACTGAGGCACACAGCTAAGCACAGCCTCATACCCTGCGTTTGTAAAACTTATCAACATTTCCCATGTAACTAAATATGCTCCAACATGTGATGCTGATAGCTATAAAGCATTTCACTATAGGGATGGGCCACAGTTTACTTGATCATGTCTCTGTCACTGCACATACACCTGGAAGTCATTTCAGATTTGTTGTTAATAATACTGCAATAGGGGCTGGTGCCATGGCTCATTTGGTTAATCCTCCGCCTGCGGCGCAGGCGTCCCATATGGGTACCAGGTTCTAGTCCCGGTTGCTCCTCTTCCAGTCCAGCTCTCTGCTGTGGCCCAGGAAGGCAGTGGAGGATGACCCAAGTGCTTGGGCCCCTGCACCCGCATGGGAGACCAAGAAGAAGCACCTGGCTCCTGGCTTCGGATAAGCGCAGCGCTTGCTGTAGCGGCCATTTGGGAGGTGAACCAACAGAAGGAAGACCTTTCTCTCTGTCTCTCTCTCTCTCACTGTCTACAACTCTACTTGTTAAATAAATAAATAAATAAAATACTGCAATAAACATGCTATGCACAGATCTCTTTCTGTAACTGGTAATTTCTTAGAATAGACTTCTAGATGTGGGATTATTGGGGAAAACCGTTTGACTACTTCTAGGGCCTAATGCATTGTTAGATTATAAAGTGACTATCGATTTATGGCTCTCACCAGTGCAGTATAAGAATGCCCATATTCATGCAATCCAGTGAGGACTGAATAACACAATTATTTCAAAATCTTTGTCAATTTAAGATTAAGATGAAATTTCATTGTTTGTTTGTTTTGCAAATCTTTAGTTCTCAATGAGAAAGGTCATATTTATTGTCTCTCTATGTTCTTTTTTGTAAATTGCCTTTTGTTGGACATTCTCCACACTTTGCAGCAGGAAACTGAACTTTTCAGTGATATTTATTGTGATTTCTCCATGTAGGTCCCATGCATTTCGTGTTAGAATTATCCTCCGGCATTTTGTTTTCTTGTTGCTCTTCTTCTAACCAATGCTGTTGTTGTTAATGCTTTTATGAATGCATTTTTTCCAAGAGAAAGTCTAACTGGTTACTGCTAATGCTGGTAATAAGTTCTAATATTATTTCTGATCTTACCACTGTAGTGCATTATATTTTTGAAAAACATTAAATATATTGCTTTACTTCAAAACTTATAGTATATTGCTTCAATTATGATTAAATAAATCTTTTTTTAAAAGACTCAGTTATTTATTTGAAAGGAGGAGTGACATAGCAAGAAGGAGAGACACAGAGATTTTCCATCCATTGGCTCACTCCTTAAGTGGCCACAACAGCCAGGGCTGAGCCAGGCCAAACTCAGGAGCCAGGAGCTCCATCCTGGTTTCCTACATGGGTGGCAGGGGCCCAGGTACTTTAGCCATCTTCTGCTGCCTTCCCATGCACATTAGCAAGAAGCTGCATCAGAAGTAGAGCAGCTGGGATGCAGATTGGCCCTCTGATACCGGCAGCTACCACTGTATCACTTTGATCTGACTTGGAGAGTAAAGACTGCTCTGCTAGATTAAGACATCAATATAAACCTGAAAACAAAACTTTAGCCATTTTACAGTTTGCATTAGATCCAAATTCCACATCTTAAATGGATACATTTTAACTGTATGTACATATTTACCCATTTTACATTTCTAATGGAAAGTAACTTCAACATTTCTTTTCTTTTTTTTAAAAAAAGTTATTTATTTACTTCAGAGGCAGAGTTTTAGAGACAGAGGGAGAGATACAGATAAAGATCTTCCATTCACTGGTTCACTCCCCAAATGGCTGCAAGGGCTGGAGTTGGGCTGATCCACAGCCAAGGAGCCAGGAGCTTCTTCCAGGTCTCCCATGCAAGCAACAGTTCGAGTCCTGGCTGCTCCACTTCCGATCCAGCTCTCTGCTATGGCCTAGGAAAGTAGTAGAAGATGGCCCAAGTCCTTGGGCCCCTGCACCTGTGTGGGAGACCTGGAAGAAACTCCTGGCTCCTGGCTTTGGATCATCGCAGTTCCGGCCATTGCAGCCAATTGAGGAGTGAACCAGTGGATGGAAGACATCTCTCTCTCTCTCTCTCTCTCTCTCTCTCTGCCTCTCCTTCTCTCTGAGTGTAACTCTTTTTTTTAGAAAACTTTTATTTAATAAATATAAATTTCGAAAGTACAACTTTTGGATTATAGTGGTTTTTCCCCCCATAACCACCCTCCGAACCACAAACCATCCCACCTTCTACCCCTCTCCCATCCCATTCTTCATTAAGATTCATTTTTAGTTATCTTTATATACAGAAGATCAACTTAGTGTATACTAAGTAAAGATTTCAACAGTTTGCACCCACACAGACACACAAAGTATAAAGTACTGTGTGAAGACTAGTTTTATCATTAATTCTCATAGTACAACACATTAAGAACAGAGATCCTACATGGGGAGTAAGTGCACAGTGACTCCTGTTGTTGATTTAACAATTGACACTCTTGTTTATGGTGTCAGTAATCACCCTAGGCTCTTGTCATGAGCTGTCAAGGCTATGGAAGGCTCTTGAGTTCTCTGTGTAACTCTTTCAAATAAATAAATAAGTCTTAAAATAGTAATAATAATAAAGAGACTGTCTTTAAAAGCAAAATGTTTTGTATCCCTTTTTATGTTTTGTGTTTGTTATTAAGATTTTCATTTATTTATTTAAGAGGCAGAGTTACAGACAGAGAGAAGGAGAGACAGAAAGGTCTTCCATCCGCTACTCCCCAAATGGCCACAAGGGCCAGAGCTGAGCTGATCCAAAGCCAGGAACCAGGAGCTTCTTCCAGGTCTCCCAAGCTCTTAGGCCATCCTCCACTGCCTTCCCAGGCCATAGCAGAGAGCTCAATTGGAAGAGGAGTAGCCAGGACACAAACTGCTACCCATATGGGATGCCGGCACTGCAGGCAGAGGCTTAACTTACTACTCTGCGATGCCGGCCCTGGGTTTTTATTATTTTTTTAATTTTGTCTTTTTATTTTAAAATATTTCAAATAATACAGAAAATTACAAAAAAGAGCTCAATAAACTCATGTAGATATAACAGTTTTTTTTTTTTTTTTTTTTTTTTACAGGCAGAGTGAACAGTGAGAGAGAGAGAGAGACAGAGAGAAAGGTCTTCCTTCCTTTGCCGTTGGTTCACCCTCCAATGGCCGCCATGGCCAGTGAGCTGCAGCCGGTGCACCGCGCTGATCCAATGGCAGGAGCCAGGTACATATCCTGGTCTCCCATGGGGTGCAGGGCCCAAGCACTTGGGCCACCCTCCACTGCACTCCTGGGCCATAGCAGAGAGCTGGCCTGGAAGAGGGGCAACCGGGACAGAATCCGGCGCCCCGACAGGGACTAGAACCTGGTGTGCCAGCGCCGCAGGTGAAGGATTAGCCTATTGAGCCATGGCGCCGGCCAGATATAACAGTTTTTAACATTTTGACATTCCCTTCCTATGTGAACACCATATATATATATATATATATGCACACACACATGCTATTTTTTTGAGAGCAGCCTGGGTATATTAATATGGCATCATGTGAAATTCATCATAAAGATCATTAAAAGAGGAGAAAGGGCATATAATCTAAGGTGTGGTTCAGAGAAGACCACATTTATAAATCTCCATGTGCCAAATAATAGGGCATCCACTTTAATTTTTACTGTGTACGTGTGCACACATACACTTCCATGTATGAGAGAAAACACACATGGCATTCATTTGTCTTTCTGCGTTTGGCTTATTCCACGCATCTGATGTTGGATTCTCCATCACACTCTGGGGCCCTGACCTGTGGGGTTCCTGCAGCGCCCTGGATACTACCCGGCTAGAGGCTGGGCTCCGCCTCTCCTGGGGGTGTGACGTGTGCCTACAGTCTGGTTTCCAGCTCTTTGTGTTCCAGAACCCAATTATCTCTCCTTTCCAGGGCCATTTGGCCTCTAGGGAGTGATTTAGTCCATACAAATTCACAATAAAACTAATTGAGAACCTGCAATGGAGTTTTTAAATGTAATTTCATGTCTCGTCAGACCAAGTTCAAAATTATTATGGGTTGCACACTGCCTTATTTTCCCAGGGGGAAAAAGCTGTGTGACAAAACCTATTACTATCAAATTGTTCTTAGAGAATCCTAAACCAGGTTAAGAGGATTGAATGGTTTTATGAGCAAATGTCTCCAGGCTATGGTGCCCTGTTTCCCCTGTGCTACTACAGAAGACAGACACAGGCTGTAGCGGCCACAGCACTTGAGCTTAGAAAACCAGCTCCTCTCACCTCCCATCCGTGTGAGCACGGCCCAGTCACTCACTTTCAAGAGCCCATCTGCAGGTCAGGGCTGGGGAACAAAGCAAACCCCCAGGGCCTAGCCTCAGAGTATCCGCACCAAACTCCATCATGGCCCTTTGACCATCTCATGTCAGTGGTCCTACAGTTTATCTTGGGATATTTCAACACCATTCATGAGGTCTGAGGAAGCCCCTTTTTTTCACCTTTTGTTTTTATTTGTTTGAATTCTTTCATTTTATTTTATTTTCATTTTATTTGAAATGCAGATAAAGAGAGAGAGAGAATCTTCCATCTGCTGCTGCTTTCCTCTGAAATGCCCACAACAGCCAGAGCCAGGCCAGGCTGAAGCCAGGAGCCAGGAAATCAATCCAGGTCCCCTGTGTGGGTGGCAGAATCCCAGTCACTTGAGCCAACACCTCTTCCCTCCCAGGGGCCTGCCCCAGCAGGAAGCAGGGTTTAGGAGCAGAGCATCTTAACTGCTAGGACAACCACCCACCCCAGAAGACCCAGTCTTTGGTCAGGATTGCCTCTGAAAAGATTCTGAAATGACCACTGTGGCTTACTACATAATCGTCTTATCTGCATAATGTAGCATGGTCCATCCCATCTCAAATGTTAGGAGTGTGCGCTGTCGGCAGCCCAGGGCTCTCCACACACTGTCCATCTGCACCAAATGGACCAAAGCACAGCCACTCAACCAAGACCTGTCGAGTGCAGTGCCTCACTTTCAGCACCAGCCCTCCCTGCCAGCGACTGCCCAAGTGGACTGTGGGATAGAATCACATCTACTGTTAGGAGGACTAACACATCTTTGATCATTTGCATTTGGTGACAACAATCCCTTTCCATGTGGAATAACGCAATTTCAGGGGATCCTGGAGGAAGGAGATTTGAAGTCAGGTCCTGACTCGACCCCACGCAAGGTGCTGACCTGGGCTGAGGAAGTGAAGGAGGACAGCGACCCTCAGCCCTCTGTGCCCCGTGCCTGGCTGCAGAGGTGCTGACGTCACTGGTGTTGCTGGATGCATCAACAGTTATAAGCAGTGCTGGAAACTTCTTACTCACAGAGTCCTACAACACCACCCCTACAGAAAGGAGTGCAGCGTCGTGTCCAGCCTCCTGCTTCATGCAAGAATCTCTTCTAAAGTGTCTGGAGCATGTGGGAAGCTGTGTGAGGGTCTCTAAGAGTCCAGGAGGAGCCGAGGGGTTGGCAGTGCTGAACATGGCCCCCAGGTCCCCCACAGCTCCTCCTCAGCTCACTCTCTGAGGGGCTCTGCCCATCACAAGCTCATCGCAAACAAAGACCACCAGCTTGGGGAGAGAGTGTACGGTGGTGTCATGGAAACATGTTTTCCCAAGTCACAGAGGAGGTGAATCCTTAAGGGAGCCTACTGCAGGCACACGGAAGCCCGACACACCAGGTGCAAGGAACCTTGGGAAACACACAGTCCTGTGTTTTTATTTTTTTTTTTTAATTTTTATTTATTTTTTTTTTGACAGGCAGAGTGGATAGTGAGAGAGAGAGACAGAGAGAAAGGTCTTCCTTTTGCCATTGGTTCACCCTCCAATGGCCGCCACGGCTGGCGCGCTGTGGCCGGCACACCGCGCTGATCCGATGGCAGGAGCCAGGTGCTTCTCCTGGTCTCCCATGCGGGTGCAGGGCCCAAGCACTTGGGCCATCCTCCACTGCACTCCCTGGCCACAGCAGAGAGCTGGCCTGGAAGAGGGGCAACCGGGACAGAATCCGGCGCCCCAACCGGGACTAGAACCCGGTGTGCCAGCGCCGCTAGGTGGAGGATTAGCCTATTGAGCCACGGTGCCGGCCACAGTCCTGTGTTTTTAAAAACAGAGTCCTGTTGTCACTGTGACTTATAGTTAGCAACTCACTTGATGTCATAATCCAGTACACACACACACACACACACACACAACTTGGAACAACAGTCTAACAAACAACTTTTACATGACCAAATACAAGGCTGTACATTTTGATCCATTGGGGTGTTTCATTAAACAAAGAAACTCCTATTGGTAAAAATTCTGCTGATAGATTTGAGTTTGAAAAGCATGGATCCAGGCCACAGATGAAGAAGGTGAGACCAGGAATGATGAAACAACTGTCATGTGACTACTCCCTGAACACACACACACACACACACACACACACACAGGGCCTAGGCCCCGGGCTCCCTGACCCTCACCATGGCCTTCCTACAGCACCTCCTGTAGCTTCTCCTACCTCCATGTATACAGAGCAATGTTTCTAATCTCTCTTTTAGGGCAAGATAGCAAACCTTCATCTGGGAGGCCGCTACATGGGCCTCCCATCCTATCACCTGGCAACCTCCTCATCACTTCATCTGTACAGTTTGGGGGCCCTGCGGGCTTCTCCCCCAAGGGCTCCACATGTTAGTCACCCCAGAAAACAGCACCCTATGGGGGATATATAAACGTCCTTTCTCCTTGTGTTTGTGAGGTTTTCTTCTCACAAGGAGTTAGCCAATCCCTGAGAGGGATCACCTGCAGCTTGGCCTTGGATGAAGAGTAAGAATGGCCCTTCTCTACGGGGAGGAGCAGAATTCGGGGAGATCCTGCAAGGAACTGGCCTCTGGGCAGAGCCCATCTGGTTCGAGTCCCGGCTGTTCCACTTCCAATCCAGCTCCCCCGCTAATGTGCCTAGGAAAGCAGAGGAAGATGGCCCAAGTGTTTGGGTCCCTGCCACCCATGTGGGAGACCTAGGTGGATTTCCTGGCTCCTGGCTTCATCCTGGCCCAGCCCTGTCCATTGTGGCCATCTGAGAAGTGAACCAGCAGACAAAAGATCTCTCTCTCTCTCTCTCTCTCCTTCCATGTCTCTGTCTCTCCTTCTCTATAACTCTTGCCATTTATTTATTTATTTTTAAGATTAATTTATTTGAAAGTCAGTTACAGAGAGAGAGAAACAGAGACATATGTTCCCTCCACTGGTTCACTCCTCTAGATGGCTACAATGACCAGGGGGCTGAGCCAGGCTGAAGTCAGGAGCCAGGAGCTTCCTCTGGGTCTCCTACAAGGGAAACAAGGGCCCAAGTACTTCGGCCATCTTCTGCTGCTTTTCCTAGGCCATTAGTAGGGAGCTGGATCTGAAATGGAGTAGCCGGAACTGGAACTGGCAACCATTTGGTAGGCACACCAATATGCTCACAGAACAAGTAAGTGCAATATATGTAATGGAAAAGCAAGAAGAGGCCTATAGCAAATCAACCTGGTCTCTGGATTTCAGACTCAGTGTTAGAACCAGGAGACCAGGAAGTACAATAAGGAGACAGAACGGGCTAGACTCAAGTACATGGATATACACAGATACCAGGGTACTTCAAAAGATAAGGTTAAGGAACAGATGTTTGGCCAAGAGGTTAAGACATTGCTTGGGACACAAGCATCCCACATCCAAGGACACATGCTGTATTTCCAGCTCCACTCCTGACTCTCACTTCCTGATCATGGGAACCTCGGGAGGCAGCAGGTGTGGACTCAAGTACCTGGGTCTCCGTCACCCACGTGGGACACCTGGATTCAGTTCCCAGGCTTGGCCCAGTGCTGGCTGGTGTGGGCATTTGGGGGAGTGAATCAGCAAAAAGAAGCCTGTTCTCTTTCTCTGCCATTCAAATAAATAAATGATAAGTAAAATTTTTTAAAATATGGGTGCAACAATTTTTTAAATCCTTGTAGTTTTTTCATAATACACATTCTTGTGAACTTTTGAAGACCACATGATTTCAAGGTTTTTTGCACCAAAATACATTTACCTTTTAATTTCATTTTCTCACATGAACTTTGTGAAGAAGCCTCATATATGTAGATATACACATACACACACACATACACACACACACACAGCCCCAAGTCAGAATAAAGAGCAGCAGTAAATGTCCTTTCCCTGATCGATACCAAATGGACTTCTTCCATCCTTAGCCAGGCATATTTATATAACAAGTGACAATGGTTTGTCAGTAAAGAACTAAGGGTTTTCACAGAAATAAGCCCCAAATTGGCCTACAGTCACTCCAAAACAGAGCAAAACTTGATGACATTATTAGAGTACAACATCTAGAATTCTACTGCCCAAGGTGATAGCCACTGGCCACACATCGCTATTTAAAGTCTTTGGCTCATGGGTTAAAATGCCACTTGGGATGCCCACCGTCCCACAGCAGAGGCCTGGGTCTGAGTCCCATCTCCTCCACTTCCCATCCAGCTTCCTGCTAATGCACACCATGAGAGGCAGCAGGTGACGGCTCAGGTACTTGGGTCCCTGCCACCCAGGTGGGAGACTTTAACTGGGGTCTGGGCTCCTCATTTTGGTCTGGCCCAGCCTTGTCTATAGTAGGCATTTAAGGAATAAATTACCAGATGGAGATCTGTCTCTGTCTCTCTGCCTTTCAAATTAAAAAACAAGTAAAAAACTAAAGATAAAATAATGCAAGCTAACAGACATCATCTGAAGTATTGTTCAAAAGACCAGAACAGTTAGTCTTGAGAAGAAGAAAACTCAGTAGGGATGTGTATCACTTTTAAATATTGAAAGACTATCCTGTGGCTAAGGAATGAGAATTGCTATGTGTGACTTAAGGGTCAGAGTTAGAAGGAAAAATGTTTCTGTCTCAGCAAAGGAAGAATTCTTTCTCTATCGGGGCTGTTCAAAGGCAGAACAGGCTGCATCATAAAGAAACCAGCTCTCCATCCTGGGAGAGTCAGCTTAGTTCTTGGGTAAAATAGTGACTTCTGTACTCAATGGGTTAAGTAGAGAGCTTGAACATTAATAGTCAGAAAGCAATCCAATAAATGCTTATGAGGACTGAGCACAGGAAATAAGGAACTCAAGTTCTCTGACCTTGAGCAATCCCATACAAATAGAAGCAACATACAGAACACGCTTTGATTTTGAAATTTGTAAAATAAGTATCAGCTGCCACCTCCTCTCCTTTCTGGGTGTTGCTTTTTCTAGTATAGGAATATGAAAAAGAAGTTTTGATCTTATATTCTATTTTTCCCATTACAAATAGGATAATCTCACTTTTTAATTTTAGAAAGTATGTGTATGGCTTTTCCTCATAGGAATCTGGTTTTGAGCATTTTTTTCTGAGTTTTCAGTACTGATCATTTGTGTATCATATCAGGACATACATTGAAATGCTCCAGTGAAAAATGGGTGCTTGCCACTTGTGATCAACGATTCCTCGAAGTCATCGTTCTGTTGGAAAACTTAAAGGTGTTAATCACGGTCTGTGATAGTAGCATGACTGTGCTACCTGATGGCTCTGAGTAATCAAGCATAAATCACTTGTGAGATCTTAAGATTAAATTTTGACTTCTGACTCATTCTAGCACTGAAAGAAGACTGTTAAACCCTTTTGCGCTGTGGTTTCTGGCCACGTTTCAGCCTGGGATTTCTTTCCTGTCTTGGCACAAATTAAGAATGGGCTTTGATAGCCAGACTTTGAAACCTTTCTATTTATTTTATAAGTGTGTGTGTGTGTGTTTGTATAAACTATTGTCACCATTTATGATTTAAAAACTTGAGGGAGTCAACTTGGCACCATGATTTTTAAGTCTCTTGAAACTAGTGAGTCTCAAAACTAACAAGCTAATTAACTTCCAAATTGGATATTAAATCGTCGTTGTAGGTTCCCAAAGGTCAACAGCGGAGAGACAGAAGCTAACGTAAGCACCAGCGTAAGGTTATAATTTAACTAGCGGTTTCATTGGAGATGACCACATGCCTACACAGAAAAGGAAATGGTTGTGCAACTGTTTCATCTGTTTTCTTCTTTGGGATTTGAAGAGATTTACAATGTGAGAAGAGTCATGAATTATTCAAACTCCAGCTACTTTCTTCAACTTTAGGATGGAGCCCACTGCGCGAATTTTATATATAAATAACACCATATATCAAAGGATAGCTGATATATGGTTATGATCTTTTACTCAGCAACAGCTAGGTTAAGTCACCCAAGGTCACATGGTTACGAGAAGAGCAAGGCCTAGAACGTGAAGTCCTCGACTCTGGAATAATCAAGGAGATTTGTTTACGCATATGCATGGATTTCAAAATTCTTTGCACCCAAATCTTCCTGTTTTCTAATTCCATTTTCCCGTGAGTGCTTTGACTTCCCTCACAGTGGTTTACTGAATCACACAGAGCCCTCCTGTAGTTTTCAGTCCCAACAGCCTCCAGTTCTCATGTTACAGTTTGATGTCGTGGTGCCAATGCCTTCCTACTCCCTATTCATTCAACAGCCATTTTTGAGCACCTGTTCCATGCCAGTCATCAAGTGTTGGAAGAATAACTAACACATTGTAGCACTGAGCCATTTACAAGTCTCTTTCACAAACATCTTATCATTTGCCCACATCATAAGCTATTCAAAGTAAAGATGAGCCAGCGCTGTGGCGTAGTGGGTAAAGCTGCCACCTGCAGTGCCGGCATCCCATATGGGCGCCAGTTCAAGTCCCGGCTGCTCCACTTCCGATCTAGCACTCAGCTATGGCCTGGGAAAGCAGTAGAAGATGGCCCAAGTCCTTGGGCCCCTGCACCAGTGTGAGAGACCCGGAAGAAGCTCCTGGCTCTTGGTTTCAGATTGGTGCAGTTCCAGCTGCTGAGGCCAATCAGGGAGTGAACCAGCAGATAAAAGACTCCTCTCTCTCTCTGCCTCTGCCTCTCCTTCTCTCTCTAACTCCAACTTTCAAGTAAATAAATTTTTTTAAAAAAAGGTTTATTTATTTATTTAAAAAAAAAACAAAGTCAAAGTCAAGAATGCAGGGGCTGGAGCTGTGGCTCTGCAGGTTAAGCTGGCAACCCATGTGGATGCTGGTTCGAGTCCCGGCTGCTCCACTTCCGACACAGCTAATGTGCCTAGGAAAGTAGTGGGAGAGGACCGCAAGTGCTTGGGTCTCTGCACCCAGGT
>NC_091436.1:60855875-60959972 GCF_964237555.1 Oryctolagus cuniculus
TCCTTTTTAATTATATCAATTATTATTAGCAGACACTTGGTCTTATTTATGTGATCCCTTTGACACTTAATCCTTTTTATGATCAGTTATGAACCTAAGCTGATCACTTTAACTAGTAAGATGGCATTTGTACCTGCCAACTTAATGGGATTTGGAGTCCCATAGCAAGTTTTTAGCTTTACCCTTAGGGGTAAGTCCGACGAAACATGTGCCGAATTGTACATCTCCTCCCACTCTTATTTTTTTCTTAATTTTTAAAAATTTTTATTTATTTTTTAATTTTTTAAAATTTATTTTACAGGTAGAGTTATAGACAGTGAGAGAGAGAGAGACAGAGAGAAAGGTCTTCCTTCTGTTGGTTCACTCCCCAAATGGCCACTATGGCTGGTGTTGTGCCAATCCAAAGCCAGGAGCCAGGCACTTCTTCCTGGTCTCCCATGCAGGTGCAGGGCCCAAGCACTTGGGTCATCCTCCACTGCCTTCCAGGGCCACAGCAGAGAGCTGGACTGGAAGAGGAGCAACTGGGACTAGAACCCAGTGCCCATATGGGATTCTGGTACCACAGGCGGAGGATTAACTAAGTGAGCCATAGCGCTGCCCCCCCCCCCCCCCTTATTTTTAACAAAGATCAATTTTCAATTGGATTTAAACACCTAAGAGGGCCGGCGCCACGGCTCAATAGGCTAATCCTCCGCCTGCAGCGCCGGCACCCTGGGTTCTAGTCCTGGTTGGGGCGCCGGATTCTGTCCCATCCAGCTCTCTGCTGTGGCCTGGGAGTGCAGTGGAGGATGGCCCAGGTCCTTGGGCCCTGCACCCCATGGGAGACCAGGAGAAGCACCTGGCTCCTGGCTTCGGATCAGCGCGGTGCGCCGGCTGGCTGCAGCGTGCCGGCCACGGCGGCCATTGGAGGGTGAACCAACGGTAAAGGAAGACCTTTCTCTCTCTCTCTCTCTCTCTCTCTCTCACTATCCACTCTGCCTGTCAAAACAACAACAACAACAACAACAACAACAACAACCTAAGAATAATTCTGTTAAGAGTTCAACCAATGGTATTAAGTAGAAAAAGAAAAAACTAGAAAGAATAAAATAGCTGTTCCTCAACTGTCAAGACTAGGGCTGATCAAGTCATTGCTTCTCATAGTGTCTGTTTCACTTCCATAGGTTTCCTTTTAGGTGCTGTTAATTATCACAGACCAGGGAGAACATATGGTATTTGTCCCTTTGGGACTGGCTTATTTCACTCAGCATGATGTTTTCTATATTCCTCCATTTTGTTGCAAATGACTGGATTTCATTTTTTTTTACTGCTGTATAATATTCTGTAGAGTACATATCCCATAATTTCTTTATCCAGTCTTCTGTTGATGGGCATTTAGGTTGATTCCATTTCTTAGCTATTGTGAATTGAGCTGCAGTAAACATTGAGGTGCAGATAACTCTGTTATTTGCCAATTTAATTTCCCTTGGGTAAATGTGATGGTTGGGTCCTGTGGCAGGGTTATATTCAGATTCTTGAGGTATTTCCAAACTGTCTTTCATAGTGGTTTTATCAGTTCAAACAAGAGTCTTAATCAGTAATATATCCTCCCTTCTTCCCAATATTGTTATTCCAAATAGAATTGCTGCTGAACAACCTTTTCAAAGGTGTTTGAGATGAAACACTCTTTTTATGAAAATAAATTCTGCAAGTTGCAAACTTAGGACGTAGAAGGGATGGCTTTTCTCAGCTCTGTGATGACTAGAATCTCCCATGAGAAGACCTGAAGGTTGACATCAACTCACTTAATTGCTGGAGGCTGTAATAACTGGATGGTTTGTTCACCAGTATGTCTTCTTTTTCTTTTTATTTCACTTTTTTTTAAATTTTTTTTTGACAGGCAGAGTGGACAGTGAGAGAGAGAGACAAGAGAGAAAGGTTTTCCTTTTGCCGTTGGTTCACCCTCCAATGGCTGCCGCGGCCAGCGTGCTGCGGCTGGCGCACAGCGCTGATCCGATGGCAGGAGCCAGGTACTTATCTTGGTCTCCCATGTGGGTGCAGAGCCCAAGTACTTGGGCCATCCTCCACTGTACTCCCTGGGCACAGCAGAGAGCTGGCCTGGAAGAGGGGCAACCGGGACAGAATCCGGCGCCCCGACTGGGACTAGAACCCGGTGTGCCGGCGCCGCAAGGCGGAGGATTAGCCTAGTGAGCTGTGGCGCTGGCCTTTACCAGTATGTCTTCTACACGGGCTAGGAGAACTGTTGGCCAGAGTGCCTGCATGTGGTCTTTTTTTTTTTTTTTTTTTTAAGATTTATTTATTTATTTGAAAGTCAGAGTTACACAGAGAGAGAGAGAAGCAGAGAGAGAGAGAGGTCTTCCATCTGCTGTTTCACTCCCCAGTTGGCCACAACGGCTGGAGCTGTGGCGATCCGAGGCCAGGAACCTCCTCCGGGTCTCCCATGTGGCTGCAGGGGCCCAAGGACTTGGGCCATCTTCTGCTGATTTCGCAGGCCATAGCAGAGAGCTGGACTGGAAGTGGAGCAGCTGGGACTCAATCAGCGCGCATATGGGATGGCAGCACTGCAGGCGGTGGCTTTACCCGCAACTCCACAGAGCTGGCCCCTGCATGTCGTCTTAATCTTGCACAATACAGTGGCTTTATCGTAGTGAAAACAAGTTCATGCGTTACAGTGAGCAAGGGAGAGAAAAGAATGGCATGATTGCTTTTTTCTTTTTGGACAAAGCCTCTTAAGCTATGCATCAGCACTTTGACTAGTTTTGTTGGTTACAAGTCAGTCACCTGCGTACCAGATGGGTAGGGGAAGTAGACTTCACCTCTTGGCAGGGTTATTTATTTATTTTTGACGGGCAGAGTGGACAGTGAGAGAGAGAGGGAGAGAGAGAGAGAGAGAGAAAGGTCTTCCTTTACCATTGGTTCACCCTCCAATGGCCGCCGCGGACGGCGCACTGCGGCCGGCACACCGCGGCCGGCACACCGCGGCCGGCACACCGTGCTGATCCGATGGCAGGAGCCAGGTACTTATCCTGGTCTCCCATGGGGTGCAGAGCCCAAGGACTTGGGCCATCCTCCACTGCACTCCCTGGCCACAGCAGAGAGCTGGCCTGGAAGAGGGGCAACCGGGACAGAATCCGGTGCCCCGACTGGGATTAGAACCCGGTGTGCCAGCGCCACAAGGCAGAGGATTAGCCTAGTGAGCCGCGGCGCCGGCTTCTTGGCAGGGTTATAAAAGAGTGTGTGAGGCCGGCGCCGCGGCTCACTAGGCTAATCCTCCACCTGCGGCGCAGGCACCCCAGGTTCTAGTCCCGTTTGGGGTGCCGGATTCTGTCCCGGTTGCTTCTCTTCCAGTCCAGCTCTCTGCTGTGGCCCGGGAGTGCAGTGGAGGATGGCCCAAGTCTTTGGGCCCTGCACCTGCATGGGAGACCAGGAAAGGCACCTGGTTCCTGGCTTTGGATCAGCACGGTACACCAGCCGCAGTGCGCCGCCCACAGTGGCCATTGCGGGGTGAACCAACGGAAAAGGAAGACCTTTCTCTCTGTCTCTCTCTCACTATCCACTCTGCCTGTCAAAATAAATAAATAAATAAATAAATAAATAAATAAATAAATAAAAGAGTGTGTGAGAGATACTATGTGGGACAATTGTTACTATCTTTAGAAAATATATTCTCTCATAGTAGTAAACTCTGATACTTGCCACTGCTATTTGTTTTGAATCTGTTTTTTTTTTTTTATTTTAAAGATTTATTTATTTATTTCAAAGTCAGAGTTACACACACACACACACACAGAAGAGAGGGGGAGACAGAGAGAGAGAGAGAGAGAGAGAGAGGGGTCTTCCATCTGCTGTTTCACTCCCCAATTGGATGCAACAGCCGGAGCTGTGTCCATCCGAAGCCAGGAGCTTCTTCACAGTCTCCCATATGTGTGTGGTGGCCCAAGGACTTGGACTATCTTCTGCTGCTTTCCCAGGCCACAGCAGAGAGCTGGATCCGAAGTGGAGTAGCCAGGTCTCGAACCAGTGCCCATATGGGATGCCAGCACTTCAAGCCAGGGCATTAACCCGCTGCACCACAGCGCCGGCCCCTTGAATCTGTATTTTGTGTTAGAGATAAAGGATCGGCCGGCGCCGCAGCTCACTAGGCTAATCCTCTGCCTTGCGGTGCCAGCACACCGGGTTCTAGTCCCGGTCGGGGCGCCGGATTCTGTCCTGGTTGCCCCTCTTCCAGGCCAGCTCTCTGCTGTGGCCCAGGAAGGCAGTGGAGGATGGCCCAAGTGCTTGGGCCCTGCACCCCATGGGAGACCAGGAGAAGCACCTGGCTCCTGCCTTCAGATCAGCGCTGTGCTCCGGCCACAGCGCGCTAGCCGTGGCGGCCATTGGAGGGTGAACCAACAGCAAAAGGAAGACCTTTTTCTCTGTCTCTCTCTCTCACTGTCCACTCTGCCTGTCAAAAACAAACAAACAAACAAACAAACAAAAAAAAAAACAAAACAAAACAAGAAAACAAAAAAAACACACACCAGAGATAAAGGATCAAGTTCGGCGCCGCAGCCCACTAGGCTAATCCTCTGCCTGCGGCGCCGGCACACGGGTTCTAGTCCCTGTCGGGGCACTGGATTCTGTCCTGGTTGCTCCTCTTCCAGTCCAGCTCTCTGCTGTTGCCCGTGAGTGCATTGGAGGATGGCCCAGGTCCTTGGGCCCTGCGCCCGCATGGGAGACCAGGAGGAAGAACCTGGCTCCTGGCTTGCAGTGCACTGGCCATTGGAGGGTGAACCAATGGAAAAAGCAAAACCTCTCTCTCTCTCTCTCTCTCTCTCTCTCTCTCTCTCACTGTCTAACTCTGCCTGTCAAAAAAAAAAAAAAAAAAAAAGGATCAGAAATTCTTTACTTGGCTGTGAATAGAGGTCAGTACTTTAGTAAGGGTCTGTGAACTGAAAGTTGAAAACCTTTTAAAAAATATGTTTTGTATATCTTTATATTTTGAAAATTGGTTTAAAAGATTTTGGGGGCCGTTGTGGTTTAGCGGGTAAAGCCACCATCTGCAATACTTGTATCTCATATGGGCACTGGTTCAAGTCCCAGCTGCTCCACTTCTGATCCAGCTCCCTACCAATGGCCTGGGAAAAGTAACAGAAGATGATCCAAGTGCTTGGGCCCTTGCTGCCCTCATGGGAGATTTGGAAGAAGCTCCTAGCTTTGGCCTGGCCCAGTGCTGGCTGTTGCAACAACCTGGTGAGTGAACCAGCAGATGGAAGATCTCTGTCTCTCTCTGTAAGCTGTCTTTCAATAAATAAATAATTTTTTTTTAAAAAAGATTGAATGTAGGGAGACACAAAAGTCACATTTTTTCCCCTTGTCTGTCAAGGTTTTTGTCAATGGAAGCAGGAAGCCAACAGAGCTTAAGAAATCCTTTATATGTCAGTTCAAGTCCTGGCTGCTCTGCTTCCAATCTAGCCTCCTGCCTGGGAAGGCAGCAGAGGATGGGCCCCTGTACCCATGTGGGAGACCTGGATGAAGCTCCCAGTCCCTGGCTTCAGCCTGGCCTAGCACTGGTTATTGTGGCCATCTGGGGTGAACAGCAGATGGACGATCTCTCTCTTCTCTCTCTCAGTCCCCCTGCCCCGCCATTGTTCTGACTTTCAAATAACTAAGTCTTAAAAAAAAAAAAAAAAAAAAGCCCACAACCCTTTATACTCATATGCTTTCAGTTTTTGCACCAAAATACACTTTTTGATTCAATTTTTCTGTGATATTTTTGAAGTGCCCTCATGTGTGTCCAGCCAGAAAACATGTTGGCTAATGTAGATATTTTTTTTGGTAAGAAATGGCTTAATTTTAAAAGGCTGGTTTATTAGCTTTTCATTACTTTAAAATACTTGAGAGGAACTTCTTAGGAAGGAAAAAGTGGCTTGCAGATAGGTACATTTGCAGCCCGAGAGAGGGTAACCTCATCAGCTTAGGCATCTGATGAGGCTGCAGAATGGTGGAGGGACAATCTCATGATGAGCCAGGAAGGAGAGCAAGAGAACCGCCTTCCGAGGGCAAGCCCACAGTGACCTAGCGACCTCCCGTGGGGCCAACCTCCAGATGCCACATTTACATCAAATCTCCACCCATAATGCATTAACCATTAACATCAGACTCTGGAACCACATCACCAGTATATAGGTCTTTGGAGGACACCCAAACTATTATCCAAGCCATAACAGCTGAGAACTTTAAATTTGAATTTACTGCAACATAAAAGGTTATTTTCTATTGCAAACCTTTTCTATCGCAAAATATGAGGTTATTTTCTGTTGCATGCCAAAGAAGTGATATGCTGGGGAGGCCTTGCTAAAGCTCTATCTGCTGGTTTGCGCCTGCGTGTGGGAGAACAGTGCAGGCATTATTCCTCTGGATCTGATCCTTCCTCAACCCACGCCCTGCCCCGCCCCGCCCCAGCAGTTTGTTAGAATCAAGATTTTGAAGGAATTGGCAGGTAGGTCATTTCCTTTCAGCATGTAACTAAATGAAACTCTGATGTTGCTTAATGAAGCCAGCTTTTCTTTTTTTGTCATTGAAGAGCACACTGATGCTTTCAAAGAATACTTGTTTTGGGCATTTTGGACACTGGAAGGACCACTGAGATACAAAGCAGTGAAAAGTGGCTTGCCAGCCTAACGGCCTGAGTGCCTGTTCACACATCTGGTTTTGCTGCTTTGGTGAAGGAAGAAGCTCTGTGGGTCACTGTGAATCATTGCTTTTATACTGGCATCAAAGACTGTGCCAGACGTCGTGAAAGAAGTCTTGTCCAGGGTCTTGAAAGTTACACTTTATCCTCGTCAAGGCCTTGAATCACTGCCTTGTCGAGAGCTTAGTGAAATATGAGGTTATTTTCTATTGCAGAGACATTCACTGATTCTACTAAGAACGAGTCCCAGAGCACTGGGAATTTGGATTTCCTTGGCTGCCACATAATATGAACTGGGGGTTCTAGAACACTGGTGGCAGGCTTTTGGGTTGTTAAAATCATTGTCATGTTAAAAATCATAGCTTACTCTTCTAGTTCTTCATTCAAGAAAAACAGCAGCTTTCTAAAGGACACAATTTTTGTGGAATTTATTTTTTATTTTCTTTTAAATTTATTATCTTTTCTAAGTCTAAGCATCTGTTACTTTTTTTAAAAAATTTTTAATTTGTGAGGCAGAGAGAGAGTTCCTATTCACTGGTTCACTCTCCAGTAGCCAGGGCTGGGTTAGGGCTGAAACTGGGAGCTGGGACTTAATGTAGGTCTCCCATCTGGGTGGCAGCAACAGATCTTTGAGCCTGACCTGCTCTCTCCCAGGGTCTTTGTTAGCAGGAAGCTGGAGTCGGGATTTAGAACCAGGCGTCAAACCCAGGTAGTCCAGTATGGGATGTGGACATCCTAACCAACATCTTAACCACTAGGCTAAGTGCCTTACCCTAAATAATTTTCTTAAGCTGTGAGAGATTAATCTGTTTATACAGATGTATTTATGAAGGTATAATGTGTTTATACTTGTATTTAGATTTATTTCTGCTATCTTCTGGTGTTTTCTCCATCTCATGCCTTGTTCCCCCCACCTTCATTTCTGACTTCCTGTAATATTGATTGAGTTTTCCTTATTTCCTTCCCCTATACCTTTTGATTTGAACATAACTTCGTTCTTTTTTTTTAATACTTTTTTTTTTTTAAAAGATTTTATTTATTTATTTGAGAGGTAGAGTTACAGACAGTGAGAGAGAGAGAGACAGAGAGAAAGGTCTTCCTTCTGTTGGTTCACTCCCCAAATGGCCACTATGGCTGGTGCTGTGCCAATCCAAAGCCAGGAGCCAGGCACTTCTTCCTGGTCTCCCATGCAGGTGCAGGGCCCAAGCACTTGGGTCATCCTCCACTGCCTTCTAGGGCCACAGCAGAGAGCTGGATTGGAAGAGGAGCAGCTGGGACTAGAACCATTGCCCATATGGGATTCTGGTGCCACAGGTGGAGGATTAACCTACTGCGCCAAGGAGCCGGCCCCAACTTCCGTTCTTTTTAATTTAATAATTGCTCTTACATTTCTACATGTGTATTTGACTTAAATTAGTAGTATAAGGACTGTAATACTGTTTACTGTAGTTCTCTACCTCCTGTTACCTTTCTGTATTTTATTTTATTTTATTTTTTTTATTTACTTGAGAGAGAGAGCAAACATGCACAAGCCTGATTGCATCCATTTTCTGATTCACTCTCCAAATACCTGCAATCCCTGGGACTGGGCCAGGCCAAAGCCGGGAGCCTGGAACTCATTCCAGGTCTTCTGTGGTATGGCAGGAACCCAATTACTTAAGTGTCACCTGCTACCTCCCAGGGGTTGCATTAGCAGAAGCTGGAGTCAGGAGCCAGAATCAGGAATCCCTCCCAAGAACTCCAGTGTGGGATTGCAGGCATCTTAACCACCAGGCTGCATGCCCGCCCCCTAGAGTTCTCTTCTGATATGTTCCTAGACCTTGTGGAGTGATACACTTTGACCATGTGTCATGTTCAGCTTGAGGAATCTATCAAAGCCTGAGGCCATCCTAGGCCTGCCCAGATAACGTTTGACTAACTGTTCGAGAAAGATTATTTAGTATTTCTTTAAACTGATCTCTCTGTATAAAGACTTTTTTTTGTTGTGATCAAAGGCTGTGCTTTTCAGATATGGCTCCTGAGTCTTCTGCAGCAGTGGTACCTGGGATCATCCAGTGCATGCTGCTCCCGGTCATTCTTTAGATGTTCTTCTTTGTCATGAGGTTGAAATTGAAATCTCATAAAGTGTCTGAACTCGCAGGTGGCCCAGTGACTGATGCTTTTTATAAACAGGAGGCATGAGTTTTGTGGCTGGCATTATCTTTATGTACAGGAGCGCTCATCCTGCAGCACAGCATCTTAGTAAGTCCTCTGACAGAAATGATAGTTGTGTTTGCATACTTCTCATTTGCTTATATTTGTGCATCTTTTATTTTAAAAATTGACACACAATTATACATGTTTATGGGGTATAAGAGCATCTTTTATTTTTAAGAGAGTGTTCTTTAGTTATATGTTACATGTAGAACTAAGGAGATGTTTTATATCTTTAATTTTTTTAAAAGATTGATTAATTTATTTGAAAGGCAGACTTACAGAGAGAGAGAAAGAGAGAGAGAGAGAATTTGTTCTTCCATCCACTGGTTCACTCCCCAGATGGCCCAATGGCAGAAGCCGGGAGACAGGAGCCAAAATTTTGATAAAACAGGTCTATAAACTTGAAGAATTGGAGCAAAAATGGTTGCCTAATGGATTTAAAAATAAATAGTCACAGCCGGCGCCGCGGCTCACTAGGCTAATCCTCCGCCTAGCGGCGCCGGCACACCGGGTTCTAGTCCCGGTCGGGGCGCCGGATTCTGTCCCGGTTGCCCCTCTTCCAGGCCAGCCCTCTGCTGTGGCCAGGGAGTGCAGTGGAGGATGGCCCAGGTGCTTGGGCCCTGCACCCCATGGGAGACCAGGAAAAGCACCTGGCTCCTGGCTCCTGCCATCGGATCAGCGCGCTGCGCCGGCCGCAGCGCGCCGGCCGCGGCGGCCATTGGAGGGTGAACCAACGGCAAAGGAAGACCTTTCTCTCTGTCTCTCTCTCTCACTGTCCACTCTGCCTGTCAAAATAAAAAAAAAAAAAAAAAAATAGTCACAAAAGAGTAACCTAATTAACAAATGGGCAAAGGATGTAAGTTGACATTTATCTAAAGAACAATTGTAGATGGCCATTAAACAGCATGAAATGCTCAGTATTGGTAGTTGTTAGGGCAAAGCAAATGAAAACCACAAGATACCACTTCACACCCAGCAGAATGGTAATAATTAGAATAACAACAATAATGAAAATAACAACTGTTGTCAAGGATGTGGAGAAATTGGAACCTTCATATGTTGCTGGTGGGAATGTAAAATAGTATAGCGCCTTGGAGAACATTTTGGTGGTTTCTTACAGTTAAACAGAATTATCCCTGGACTGAGCAGTTCTACTCCTACTTGTGTACCTAGGAGAACTAAAACAGGTGTTCAAACAAAAACTTGTATATAAGTGTTCATGGCAGCACTATTCTCAGTAGCCAAAAAGTGAAAACAACTCATGTCTCTCAGCCGATAACTGGATAAACAAAATATGTATATCCACATGATAGACTATTATTTAGCCATAAAAAGGATTGAAGTACTGATACTTACTACAACATAGGTGAACCTTGATAACATTATATGAAGTAAAAGAAGCCAGGTACAAAAAACCACTTATTATATGCTCCCATTTATATTCAGTGTCCAGGATAGACAAACCAACAGACTGCCAGGGGTTGGCATGGGTGGCTCCGTAATGGGTAGGGAGTTTCTTCTTGGGGTGTTAAGAATGTTCTGGAATACTTAATGATGAAATTACACAGCATTGGGAATGTACTGGAGGTCACTGAATTGTATACTTTAAAATGGTGAAGTTTGTGTTAGGTGAATTTTACCTCCATTAAAAGAGGAATACTCATTAAGATTGTTGTTCCTGGTAGAATGTTATCAAAGTAAAATACATTTTTTAAAGTTTTTGTTTATTTGAGAGGCAGAAAGAGAGAGAGAGAGAGAAGGAGAGGGGAGAAAAGAGAGAAGAGAAGCAGAGCTCTCATCTACTGATTGTCTTTCCAGATGCCTGCATTGCCGGGGCTGGGCCAAGTTCAGGGCCAGGAGCTGTGGGAGTGCAAGGCGGGTCTCACGTGGCATGGCAGGAACCCAGTTACCAATGTAAAAATTTTAATATCAAAGGAAACCATATTGTAACTTTGGGCATAGAAAAATATAAAATGCTGGTGAAAATACATAGAGAGAGGTCAAACAAACATCTTTAGAGCAGATTTCAACAAAAGACGTCTGTTTTGGGCATCATTGAAAGGAGTCTTACAAGTAGCAAAACCGTCTTGGAATTCGTCACTACAAGGCAGTCTCACGCCGCTCATTGTGCCTAGTGTGTTGCTTTTTAACCAGCTGGCGCTCTTTTCAGTCATGCCCAGTGTTTCTCAATCTTTTACACATTCCTTGCCAACTTTTCTGCATCTGTTTCACTTCTTACTATTGTTAGCTTCACACATGCCTTTCTGACTTAACTCTATTCTGCTCTATTAACATTAATCTTTGATTCCCTTTAAGCTACTCCTTTCATGCCAGTTTGCAGCCACTGCTTCTGCTGCTTCTGAATACTCCTGTTCTGTTACCTAGATCTTTCAAGTTTTAACCATCTATGTTTCCTTTGCCTTACCAAGGAAATCTGGACAGCAAGGACCCCAAAGCCAGGAACAAAGGGTCACAGACTGGGGGAATGCCAACTGCTATGGCACTCGCCCTGTCCTCCTTTGTGAAATCTGTTAGAGAAGAAATTGTTCACAGAAGTTAGTATTATAATCCACATAAGCCTGCTATTTCTAAAGGTCAAGCATTATTTAATTTTTTTATTATTTTATAGCTTTTTCTAGTAAATACATGTTTCTGTTCAATACAGTCATGTAGGCTATCTTTTTAAAAATTTTTAAAATTTATTTACTTTCATTTGATTTGAAAGGCAGAGAGAGAAAGAGAGAGAGAGAGAGAGAGAGAGAGAATATCTCCCTTCTGCTGATTTGCTGCTCAAATACCCTACAAGAGGCACAGGCTGGCCAGGCTGAAGCTGGGAGCCGAGAACTACATGTGAGTCTCCAGATGGCAGGGACCCAGGTACTTGAGTCATCATCTGCTGCCTCCCAAGATATGCATTAGTAGGAATCTGATTCAGAAATGGAGTTCCTGGCACTCAAGCCAGGCACTCCCGCATGGGATGTAGATGTTCTAAGTGGTGACCTAAGTTGCTGTGCCAAGCACCTGTCCCGTGTGGCTATTTTAAAAATAGTGTTTCTTTCCCAAACTATGTTCCACAGAATCTAGTATTAGGAAATGTTAATAGAAGCACTGCTTTGGACAAAGAAGGGAGAATATATTTAGGAAAAGTTGCTTACTCCTTTTTGGTGCCCATAATGTACCTTAGGCTGTTAAAGGCTGTGAGGTATACTAAGTCAAGAAGTCTGTCAGTGCATCCCAACTTATTTGAGCCTAGAATTTTTGTTACTGGGGAGGGGCAACATAGCTATTAATACCCTATGTAATATCAGTTGGGGAGACACTGTCCTAGAGCATTGTATAGTTGTGCAACTTCAGTGAGAAAAGGAAACTATTAACTGGTCTCCAAAGCTACCTGATCATATATGATCTATTTATATATATATACACATATATAATATATTGTTAGCCTAGAAATCAAGGTAGAACTCATTTTTCTTTTACTTACAAATGTCAGATTGTATTTCAGTGATTTTTTTTTTTTTGGTTATATAAAAATATTTTTGAAGGATGAAGAAAACAGTGGGTTATTTCTAGTTAGAATTGATAAGTAAATTTATTCTTTTAGAGCTATAATACATAGAAGTAAGACATATAATTCAAATACCCCCTTGACATCCAGATCACATTTTTCATGTACTATAAATTTTTGTCAAGGTAAGCTCTTCCTTGGAAAAGCATAGCCATGTGTCACTTTATGATGGAAATAGGTTTTGAGAAACATGTTGTTAGGCTTGTTAGTCCTTCACACATTATGGAGTGTCCTTACAGACACATAGGTTGTATACCTGGGCTGTGTAGTAAATAAAGATATATGGCGTTGTAGCCTATCGCTCCTGGGGCCATGTTGGAAAAAAAAAAAAAAAACCAAAAACCAAAGAACACAAGATTAAACCTTTTAAAGTAGAAGGAGTACATTCCAAACTAGTGATACAAAGAAGAATACAGTAAATACCTAAGTCACTAACATAGTCTTTTATTACCAAGTATTATATACTCTGTGTAATTGTATGCCCTAAACTTGTGTATGACTGGCAGGCAGTACGTTTGTTCACACCATCTGGCTAATGCCTTGTGCTACAGGGTTGGGATGGCTGTGACTTCACTAGGTGATAGGAATTTTTCAGCTTCATTACAGTTATGTGGGACCACCTTTGTATATGCAGTTCAGTGTTGACTGAAACGTCAGTATGTAGCACATGACTATAAATTAGCCTTGAAAGGTGAAAGTGTAATTAATAAGCATTCATTACTTTGTTAATTCTTTTTTTTTTAATTTTTTATTATTTTTTTGACAGGCAGAGTGGACAGTGAGAGAGAGAGACAGAGAGAAAGGTCTTCCTTTGCCGTTGGTTCACCCTCCAATGGCCGCCGCGCTGATCCGATGGCAGGAGCCAGGAGCCAGGTGCTTTTCCTGGTCTCCCATGGGGTGCAGGGCCCAAGCACTTGGGCCATCCTCCACTGCACTCCCTGGCCACAGCAGAGGGCTGGCCTGGAAGAGGGGCAACCGGGAGAGAATCCGGCGCCCCAACCGGGACTAGAACCCGGTGTGCCGGCGCTGCTAGGCGGAGGATTAGCCTAGTGAGCCGCAGCGCCGGCCTTTGTTAATTCTTAAAATACTTTATTCAATTTTATCCATTATTAACATATAAATATGTAGACACTAATATTGTATATCACAATAGATTTTTTAAAAAGGTTTATTTATTTATTTGAAAGGCAGAGTTAAGAGAGAGAGGGAAGGAGGGAGGGGAGAGAGAGGGAGAGAGAAGGAGATCTTCATCTGCTGGTTCACTATTCAAATGGCCACAATGGCTGGAGCTGGGCCATTCCAAAGCCAGGAGCCAGGAGCTTCCTCTGGGCACAAGTATTTGGGCCATCTGCTGCTGCTGTCCTAGGTGCATTAGCAGGGAGCTGGATCAGAAGTGGTGCTGCGGCTCAATAGGCTAATCCTCTAACTGTGGTGCCGGCACACTGGGTTCTAGTCCCGGTTGCTCTTCTTCCAGTCCAGCTCTCTGCTGTTGCCTGGGAGGGCAGTGGAGGATGGCAGTGGTTCCTGGCTTTGGATCAGCGTGGTGCGCTGACCGCAGCGGCCATTGGGGGTGAACCAACAGAAAAAGAAAGACCTTTTTCTCTGTCTCTCTCTCTCATTGTCCACTCTGCCTGTCCAAAAAAAAGAAGTGGAGCAGCTGGGACTTGAACAAGTGCCCATATGGGATGCCAGCTCTGCAGGCGGAGGTTTAATCTATGCCATAGTGCTGGCCCTCACAATACATTTCTAAGGACCTTGTTATAGATGTCATTTCTCTTTTCATTAGGCTTAATTTTTATAGGATTTTTTTCTTATATTTCTATAAAAGCTCTTTTTATTTTTTAAAGACCTGTCTTTCTTTAAAAAATAAATTTTATTTTATCCTTTTAAAGATGTATTTATTATTTATTTGAAAGGTAGAGTTACAGAAAGAGAGAGAGTGAGTGAGAGAAGTCTTCCAACTGCTGATTCACTCCCCAATAGCTGCAGTGGCTGAGGCTGGGCCAGGCCAAAGCCAGGAGCCAGGAACTTGGGCTGTCATCTGCTGCCTTCCCAGGCATATTAGCAGGGAGCTGGATTGGAAGCAGAACAGCCGGGACCAGTGCTCATATGGGATGCCAGTGTCGCAGGCAGAAACTTAACCTGCTTCCCCACAGTGCCATCCCTGGTAAGTTTGACTTTTTTAAAAAAATTTTTGAAAGGCAGAGAGAGAGAGAGAGATCGCTCTCCCATCTTACAGTCACTTCCCAAATGCCTGCAATATTTGGGACCGAGTCAGGCCAAAGCCAGGAACTGGGAACTCAGACCTAGTCTCCCAGGTATGAGGAACCTAAGTACTTGAGCCGTCATCACCTCCTGCTGCACAGAATATGCATTATCAGGAAGCTGGAATCAGAAGTGGAGCTTGAACTCAAACCCAGGCAATCCAGTACAGGACATGGGCATCTCAAGCGGCACCTTAACCACTGTTGCTGCTTGAATCTGATGGGAAAACCAAGTCTGTAGCATTGCAGACAGTGTTTCTCTTTGGTATTTTATGGGTGCTGTGGTTTGAATGTATCTTCTCCAAATTCATAAGGTGAATTCCCAACCTTCAAGGTGATGGACAGTCGGAGGGCCTTCATGAATGGGTTAGTGTCCTTGTAGAAGAAACCCCAGAGAGATCCCCCATCTTCCTGCCATGTGAAGTTGTGAGAGAGTGGCCCAATGGTAGACCCTGGATCTGTCGGCACCTTGGTGTTGACTTCACAGCCTCCAAAACTGTGAGAAATAAGTTCCTTTTTTGTTGTTGTTTAAAGATTTATTTATTTATTATTTGAAAGGCAGAGACATAGAGAGAGGTCTTCCATCCTATGGTTCACTCCCCAAATGGCCACAACAGCTGTCGCTGGACCTGGCTGAAGCCAGGAGCCAGGAGCTTTTTCTGGGTCTCCCATGTAGGTACAAGGGCCTAAGTACTTGGGTCATCTTCAGCTGCCTTCCCAGGCGCATTAGTAGGGAGCTGGATCAGAAGAGGAGCAGTGGGCCTCAAATCGGTGCCCTTATGGGATGCCAACATTGCAGACAGAGGTTTAACCTTCTACACCATAGCACTGACCCTAGTTTTGTTAAGTTGGCTGATTTATGGTAATTTATTACTCAGCTGGCATGAACGGATTTAAGGGGTATATTATATTTCAGTTTTGATTTGTTCTGTCTTTTGACTAATGACCTAGGGTTTTGTCCAGAGTTGTTTCTGCGTGCTTGGCTCCTGACGCTGTGGACAGGTGAGCTGGGTCTGGCAGTGATGGAACACAGTGCTCTCAGGTCAGAGCTCCTCCCAGATGGGACAAAAGTGACTCCCCTGTGAGTTACTGAAGAGCCAGAACAGATCTCTCACAAGACAGTCTTGGCACTTGGCACTGAAGTAGAGGCTCATGTAACAAAACAGCTTGGTGGAGTTGGCTTCAAGACTGATTTTTGCTTGTTAGTTTAGAACTTACTGTTTTGCTTTTTCTACTAACAATCATTCTTTCTTCTCAAGTGGTGGCTAATACTTTGCGTCATTATGTGCGATCCACTGGTTGAATATTATAGTATTTTCAGCTAGTGTTCTGTTGACTGAATTAAAAGAGTTTGAGTATGAAATTAGAATTGATACTATAATCTTTTTTGTGATGATGATAAAGTCCTGTTTATCTGCCTGCAAAATAGCACATAATGATTATATACTAATAGCAATTAATTTATGTGCTAAAGTTTTATCTTTCATACTGTTTTTGCTCAAATTATACGCTTTTGTATATATTTTGATGGTATGTTAAACTGTTGAGAATACTGCAGCATTTTAAAATAAGTTTTCTAGCATAGTTGTGAATTAAATTAGAATGGAATTCCTATTCCTTAGCATTTACCTCTTGATTCTGTAATTACAAGTGGACTGTTATTTATTTCCTTGTGTAGGTAATTGAAAAATGTTTCTTTTTACCTCCAAGGAATTGCATTTTAATGAATAAGGGTCTTATGTTAAATCAACTTGCTCTTTACGTAATAAATTTTTAAGAGTCTGCTATATTTTTTTATTTTTAGTTAAAAATGTTTATTTATATGAAAGAGCAAGCAAGAGAGTGAACACTTCCATTCTTTGATTCACTTCCCAGATGCTGCAGTGGCTGGGACTAGGCCAGGCCAAAGTCAGGCGTCAGGAACTCAATCCAGGTTTCCTTTGTGGACAGCAGGGACCCAATTACATGAGTCATTGCTGCTATCTCCCAAGGTCTGTGTTACTAGGAAGCTGGAATCAGGAGCTAGAGCTAGGTGTTGAACCCAGATACTTGGACATGGGACATGGGTATCTTAACTTGCATATTACATTCTTTTTTTATTTTTTAAATTTTTTTGACAGGCAGAGTGGACAGTGAGAGAGAGAGACAGAGAGAAAGGTCTTCCTTTTTCCATTGGTTCAACCCCCAATGGCCACCGCGGCAGGCGCGCTGTGGCCTGCGCACCACGCTGATCCGAAGCCAGGAGCCAGGTGCTTCTCCTGGTCTCCCATGGGGTGCAGGGTCCAAGCACTTGGGCCATCCTCCACTGCACTCCCGGGCCCCAGCAGAGAGCTGGACAAGAAGAGGAGCGACCGGGATTAGAATGGGGAGTGCAGGTGCCGCAGGCGGAGGATTAGCTTATTGAGCTGTGGCGCTGGCCTTTTTTTTTTTTTTTAAGATTTGTTTGAAAGGCAGAGGCACAGAGAGAGGGAGGCACAGAGAGAGAATTTAAAATCTGCTGATTCACTCCCCAAATGGCCGCAATGGCCAGGACTGGGCCAAATCTAAGCCAGAAGCCAAGAACTCCATCTGAGTCTCTTATGTGGATGACAGGGGCCCAAGCACTTGGGCCATCTTCTGCTGCTTTCCCAACAGCATTAATAGGAGGCTGGACCAGAAGTAGAGCAGCCAGGACTTGAACCAGAACTCATATAGGATGCCAGTGTCACAGGCTACAGCTTAACCTGCTGTAACACAACACTAGCCCTGCATATTACATTCTTACTCTTAACTAAGGCAGACACTCTGGAGGGTGCTTATTTCTTAAGTAGATTTCAAATGGAAAGGTAAAGAGAGCCAGACGATTTACGACCATTTAAAACATCTGTAAACTTTAAATGCTTTATAAAAGTTTAAAGCTTCTAAATTCAAGGTGATGATTCAACTTTTACCTTCTTATCAGTATTTTTGCTGAAACAACCCAAAGAGTAGAATGTGAAAAATTTGTATCACCTTTGCAGAATTAAACAAAAGGTCTCAAGTTTGCCATCAGGTTTGGCTTTGGTAGGAAACAGCTGAGATAAGAGGAGGAAAAGGCTGTCCATCAGTCTGCAATTGCCAGCCAGCACTTTTAAGAAAAAGTTGCTTAGAAGGTTGTCAGAGAGCCTGCTCCTTCATCAAAACCTAGGAAACTGCTCAGTCTGGGAGCTGGAACTGAAGATGAGAGTAAGAGCAGTAGTGTCAGTAAATGGAATAGCTCCTGGCCTTGGTAGAGCTAGAGGAGGAGGAGTCAACTCCAGTGACATCCTAGGGCTAGCAGAAGTCACCATGGAGGATGGCAGTCAGGAAGAGGTAGTTGGGGAGGGGCTTCTTAGCCCAAGCCACTTTGGCTAAAGGGGATGCTGTACCCTATCAGGAACTCGACAGTGATTTGCCTGATCTACAACTGTCTAGTCCAGCACTGTCCTATGGAACTCAACAGTAATCTGCATAATCTGCAACCGTCTAGACCAGCGCTGTCCTGTGAAGCTCCCTGCAATAAGGAAAATGTCTGCTGTCCAATATGGCAGCCACTAGTCACATGGGCTTTTGAGCACTTGAAATGTAACTAGGAACTGAGTAGAAGAAGCCTAAAAAAAGGCTTTCCTCTTTGGGTTACTTTTTATTTGAGGAAAGTAGACAAATGTACAAAGCTGTTCATCATAGTGTTTATAATATTTAAAAAACCATATATAATATTGGAGTAACATATGTATTCTACTTAAAGCGGCCTCTTTGATATCCAGGCAGTGAAATACCAAGCTGTTAAAACTGCTAGATGTCTATATAGACATAAATGTTGTTTATAGTATGTTAAATGAAAAAGTCTCATTATAAAGCCATGTGGTCGGGACAGGTCTTAGGTGCTGCTTGGGATACCCACATTCCATAATGGAGTGCCTAGTTTGTGTTCTGATTACTGTGCTGTCAGTCCAGCTTCTGGCTAATGTGTCCTAGGAGGCAGCAAATGATGGCTCAAGTACTTGCATTTCTGTCACCAACATGGGAAGCCCAGCTGGGGTTCCTGGCTCCCAGTTTTGGCCTGGCCCATGAGTGGGCCAGTGAGTAGAAGATCTCTCTCCCTCTTTGTGTCTCTCTGTCACTCTTTCAAGTAGATGAAAATACACATTTAAAAAAAGTTGAGAGGGCCAGCACTGTGCATAGTGGGCTAAGCCTCCACCTGTGGCGCCAGCATCCCATACGGGCACTGGTTCATGTCCTAGCTGCTCGTCTTCTGATCCAGCTCTCTGCTTATGGCTGGAAAAGCAGTGGAGGGTCGCCTAGGTGCTTGGGCCCCTGCACCCATGTGGGAGACCCTGAAGAAGCTCCTGGCTTCTGGCTTCAGATTGGCCCAGCCCTGGCCATTGCTGCCATTTGGGGAGTGAACCATCTGATGGAAGACCTTTCCCTCTGTCTCATCCTCTCTTTCAGTAACTATACCTCTCTAATAATATAAAAAAGTGTTACAAAAAGGTTGACTAAATCTCTAAAAAACAGAAGCCAAAACCCCATGTGGTTAGTTCCCATTTTTTTGGAGAAAGTATTGTAAAATATTATGTTTGTGTTGTCTACACATAGGCATATACAGATAGATAGATATGAACTGGAACTAAGGCATCACATTATTTCTTTTAGTCCCTGTCCAGCCATTTTTTAGCCATGTTACTTTGTGTAAGTTACTTAACCTCTCAGCCTCCTTAGTTTTTCCACTATAAAATAAAAATATAAAAATAATATCTTCTGGGGAGCAACTGTTTGGCCCACTGGTTAAGACTCTGCTTGGGATGCCTTTGTTCCCATATCGGAGTACCTGGGTTCAAGTCCCAGTTCTGCTCTTAACTCCAACTTCCTGCTAATGCAAATCCTAGAAGGCAGCAGGTGATGATTTACTTTATTGGATCCTTACCACCTATATGAGAGAGCTGGGTTAAGTAATCTTGACTCCTGGCTTCAGTTGACCCAGCCCTGGATGTTGTAGGCATTTGGAGAAAGAGCCAAAGGATGGGGGGGAGCATTTGACTCTGTCAAATTTATATACATACATATATATATAGAAAGTATAGCCGGCGCCGCGGCTCACTAGGCTAATCCTCCGCCTAGCGACGTCGGCACACCAGGTTCTAGTCCCAGTCGGGGCACCGGATTCTGTCCCGGTTGCCCCTCTTCCAGGCCAGCTCTCTGCTGTGGCCAGGGAGTGCAGTGGAGGATGGCCCAAGTCCTTGGGCCCTGCGCCCCATGGGAAACCAGGATAAGTACCTGGCTCCTGCCTTCGGATCAGCGTGGTGCGCCGGCCGCAGCAGCCATTGGAGGGTGAACCAACGGCAAAAGGAAGACCTTTCTCTCTGTCTCTCTCACTGTCCACTCTGCCTGTCAAAAAAAAAAAAAAAAAAAAAAAGTATATATATATATATAAATTATCTATATATATATAAATACCTTACAAATACTACATATAAATTTATAAATATATACTTATATAATATTATATATATAAAATTTTAAATAGTCCCTCCGGCTGGGACTGCCATCATCCAGTAATTTCCCTTAGTAACGAACACAGAGGGAAATAGGAGAGACACGTGCTGTATGTTCTCTATGCCTTTTAGAAAACATGGAATTGTTCCTTTGGCCAAATGCTTATGAATCTAGAAGAAAGGTGATATTACAGACATCAAAGAAATGGGTGCTGTTCAAAAAGGAGTGCCTCATAAGTGTTACCATGGAAAACTGGAAGAGTGTTGCCCAGCATGCTGCTGGCATTGTTGTAAACAAGTCAAGGGCAAGATTCTTGCCAGGAGAATTAATGTGCATTGAGCATATTAGGCACTCTTGAGAGCCAAGAGAACTTCCTGAAATGCATGAATAAAATGATCAGAAATAGAAGGAAGCCAAAAAGAAAGGTCCCTGGGTTCAGCTGAAATGTAGTCTGACCCACTGAGAGAAGCCCACTTTATGAGAACTGGTGGGAAGGAGCCTAACCTGCTGGAGCCCATGCCCTGTGAATTCTTGGCATAGTTGGTGTAAAAATAATAAAGGCCTGGGACGGTATTTTTAGTAAGTGGTACTTCATTGGGTTGTTTTGAATATTGAAATAATATGTCAGTGTTGCTTAGCATGGTTGCTTGCATTACCCAGTGATGAAAGCATAATAAATAACCGATTTTTTGTGTGTGATCATAATGATTGTTATTTTCCTATGTATACAAGTATGTGTGTTGGAAGAAGTTTAGGAGATACATATCAAAATATTAAGATTTTCTTTGGTTGGGTTATAGGTGATTTATATTTTCTTGTTGGTGCTTTTCTGAGTTTCTGATTCTGGTCTTTTATTGGAACATATATCATTTTTATAAGTTATTAATGCTTAAACCTCTCTTTGTGTCTAGGTCATTAACATTAGATATATCAGTTAAGCAAAAAATGACTCATGGTAACTGGATGAAAGATTTAGGATGTCTAATAAATTTCATCAGTCTACTGGAGTTGCACAATGCAATTATGTGGCTGTAGGAAATCTGTAAAACTAAGGCTGATAGGAATAAAACCTATATTGCTATATGTACAATTGCAGTTTTAATCTCATTTACATCTGGGAGAACAACATGGGATATACTGAGTTATGCTTTAGCTTACATTATTCATAATGTGGACAGAAACATTACATTTCTGCCAGTATGAAATCCTGAAGAATTTCTGCTACCATACCTTGTCAGATAGGTTCTCAATATATATTTGAGGAGGCTGAGTGAATTTACAGCTGTCATATTACCTTTAAAGAAAAAAAGTCCTGCTTCTTTGGGGACAGAAAAGACAATACAATTTTGCAATTGGGAAATGGTTCTGATTTGTGCTTCTGTGGTTCAAATTCAGTAGCTGTAATGGTGACATAGACTATTGACAAAGCTGTGGACACCTAGTTAAAGTAATTGCTTTGGTGCATGGTTTTGAGTTTTGTATTTCTAAAAATTTTTTGACAGCAGTCTTTTGCATTTTTCCTGTTATGTGTCAAGTTGTTTTCTAAGCTCTGGAGCGTAAGATGATTGAGAAAAGTCTCGGGCCAGCGCTGTGATGTAGCAGGTTAAGCTGCTATCTATACCAGTTCAAGTCCTGGCTGCCCCACTTCCCATCCAGCTCCCTGCTAATGGCTTGAGAAAGAAGCAAAAGACCTAAGGACTTGAACTGGCATGGAAGACCCAAAAGAAGCTCCTGGCACTTGGCTTTGGCCTGGCTTAGCTTCAGTCATCGCAGCCATCTGGGAAATGAACCAGTGGATGGAAGGATCCCCCCCCCCCCCGCCCCCCCGTAACTTTGTCTTTCAAGGAAATAAATAAATCTTTAAAAAAAGAAAAAAGGTCCCAGCCCTCAGAGGGCAGTGAGTCAGGGAGACAAGCAGACCACTGGAACCACTGGACGTTACAAATGTGTGATAGGAGTCAGTGCACACAGTGGGTCCCACTGAAGTTGTGTTTTAAGAGAGCATGGTGGTGGGCAGGGGCCATCAGCAAAAGGCTTCACAGAGGACCAGATGTAAAGGTAGAGGTCTTCCTGGCAGCAAAGCAGCAATGGTTATGAGGCAGGGGGTGGTGTCCCTGCGGCTGGGTGCAAGCCAGAGCCAGGCCTGGGAGAGTGCTGGAGAATCAGGTCAAGGAGTTTTAGTGTTGATACTTTGAGAAATATTTTTAGGATAAGAGAAACTGCTGACACAATTCTATTTTGTTTGATCATATCTTTAAAGAAGTGCTCATATTAGTAAGATTCTGTAGATTCAGAAATGAGGTGTTCTGGACCATGGGAGTTTGTTTCTTTTTAAAAATTTAAAAAATGTTTATTTATTTTTCATCTACTTGAAAGGCAGAGTGTGACACACAAACGTGCAGGGTGGAGGGAGAGACAGAGAGGATGTGATCTTCCTTCTGTTGGTTCACGTCCCAAATGCCCACAACAGCCAGGAACTCCATCTGGGTCTCCCGTGTGGGTGGTGGGGGTCCAAGTACTTGAGCTATCATCTGCTGTCTACCAGGAGCATTAGCAGGAAGCTGGATCAGAAGTGGAGGTGTCAGGACTCGAACCCAGGCACTCCAACAGGAGATAAATAGGTGTCCCAAGCGGCAGCTTAACCTGTGGACCACTACACCTGCCCAATTGTTTATTTTCTTTAATGAGGTGGATCTTACCATCTCCCCATGCTGACAACTGAAACTATGCTGTAGCCTCTGATTTAGGAAATGCCTTCCTGAAAGACCCTTTACTGCTGCTGCTGCTTCCCCCGCATTCCCTTCCTTTGTCCACTTCTGACTTCCACAGTCTTTTTGCCACTGCTGTAGGCACATCTTTAAAGAATCTGAGAGTATAATGAAAGGGAAGGAGGAAGCAGGGAAAAGACACAGTAGTTTGGTAGCTGTTTTACCATACTCACTTGCTTATAAGGAGGTCATTCTGTTCTGTGTCCTAGTCCTGTATTGCTTGGTTTTTTTTCCTTAGTCATTTTGAAAAAATTTCCTATTTTCAACCAGTTAGATATTCATTTGGGCTAAAATTAGCAAATAATTCTGGGAAGGGTTGTATGTGAAATCTGAGCAGATGTTTACTTTCTCTTTTTTTTTCCATGGATTCTTCTGATTCCGTATTTTTGACATGTTGGATTTCTGTTGTTAAAATAAAGCAAAACAAAACAATACAGTCCATTCATAGCCAGTTAGTTTCTCTTCACCATCAACCATCAAGGGCAGCCCAGCTTTTGTTGCAATCTGCCTTTACTTCTTCTTTTAGTTTAGTTCAAAAACTGTTAAGTTCCCACACGTGCTGGCCTCGTTCTTGCAATAAATAACAATGAACAAGACAGGCATGGTATCTGTCTTTGTGGAACTTACAGCTTCTTCTTTTAAGACTTTGTTTTTTGAAAGAGAGGGCAAATCCAGTGGCTCATTGGTCTCTGTTTTCCATTGGGAGAGGAAGGAAGCTTTTCCTGGTTTTCATGGCAGTCTCCTCTCCTGAGAGGAGGGGGCTTCTACATCACTGAGCGTATATTTTGAATCTGTGTGATATGGTTTCTCTTAAATGTTCTTTTTCAGGTGCTTCCATGTTTATATTTCCCCAAAGAGCTCTAGTAATTGCCCTTCTTATCCTCTCGTGTAAAATGCCCCATGGGCCGATGACTCCCAAGTTCTGTACCTCCAGTTGTGCTTCAGATCCAGATGACCAAGACCACCATCTCTGTGCCCCCACGAGCATCTCAAACTCATCCTATCTGATGCTAAAACAACATTCCTTCCCACCGCAAACCTGCAGTGCTTTGCCTCATCTCTGAATCTTTCTTTCTTACCTTGTCAGTTGCAAACTCCTGTTGATTCTGTCCTACCCTCTCTTCATCCGCGCTCTCCCTTCTGTCCTTATTGCCATGTCCATGTCAGTACTATCTTCTCTCCCTCTCTTCCAATACTGTCTCTTTCTCCCTCCTATAAATCTTTATTTTTTCTTTTAAGATTTATTTATTCATTTGAAAGACAGAGTTGCAGAGAGAGAAGGAAAGAAAGAAATCTTCCATTCACTGATTGATTCCCCAAATGGCCTCCACAACTGGGGCTGGGCCAGGCCAAAGCCAGGAGCCAGGAGCTTTATCTGGGTCTCCCATGTGGGTGTGAGGGTTCAAGGACTTGGGGGCCATCCTCTGCTGCTTTCCCAGGCACATTGGCAGGGAACTGAATTGAAAATGGAACAGCTGGGACACTGTAAGCTGTGGCTTAACCCACTGTACCACAGTACAGGCCCTTCTCTCTCCCTCTTACTCTCTTTCTTAGATGTATTATCCATTCTTCTATAATTAGCCTTAGCCCCAGGTCTCGCGTTCCTGAGACACATGTTTACTTGAATGTATTTAGTTGGAATCCACTTGCTGAACAATTTTTGACTTCCGTGATATATGGAAGCACAAAAAGATAATTAAAACAATTTGTTGGTACTGGCTGCATTTGTGATATGGAATGACCATACATCAAATGTATATATAAAACAATAAGATGTGTGTAAAACAATACTAGATCTGGATGAATGGTATAAATAGTCACCATAGGAATTGGAAGAGCTAGAGGTCTTAAGGGTAAAGACCTTAATATATGGCAAAGAACAAAAGAAGTAAAAAGCCAGCAAGAGCTGGTGGAGGGGAGAGGAGGAGAATTGGATAAAAGAGACAAAAAGTAGTGAGGACACATGAAAATGGAGTTAGTAAAATGTTTAAAAAAAAAAGACTAACAAGCTTTCTGTGGATGCTCTGACTGTGTGGTGTGTACATGATTTGGTTGCCACGTTAATAAAAACTAATTCTTTTTATTTCGTTCACCTGTATTCCTTTAATTTTAATTTATTGTCTGAACTATGTTCCTAATCCTGGCTGGTAGTCTTAGATTTATTTATCTTCCCTGATCAAACAGGTGATTGGGCAATAGGCTTTGTTTGTAACCAGAACAAATGTGTACTTGTATACTCCCCTCTCAAAATACTCCTAAAACCCCAAACCCCAAAACCCTAACTTAAAATATATGCCAGGATTAGCTGGTGTGTGCGTGTTTGAGGGTGTGGACTTAGGCCAATCAATATTCTGGAATTTTCAGATAGCGCATTTTAAAAAATCTGTTATCTCAGTAACCCAGTGACCTCTTAATAGATTAATACTTCTACACTCCTTTAATTTCAATCTTATCAATTCCAAAGACACTAGTGTAATTTACAGTGTGAGGGTTTTCCAAGTCTGTGTGTAGGTTCATCTTTTAGAATTCATTCAAGTCTTAATATATGTTGTATAGCTGTCTTTTTAGAGTTTCTCCCTCCCAATTTTCAGAAGTGGTATTTTCTCCGTTACCATGTCAATTAGTAGTGTGTTTTCAAGTTGTTCATACTAAGAATTGACAGGAGGCTAGTGCCATGGTACAGTGGGTTAAACCACCACCTACTATGCCAGCATCCCATATGGGCACGAGTTTTTGTTGCAGCTGTTCTGCTTCTGATCCGTTTCCCTGCTAATACACCTGGGAAAGCAGTGGAGGATGTCCCAAGTTCCTGAGCCCCTGACACCCATGTGGGAGAGCCAGAAGAAGCTCTTGGCATCTGACTTTGGCTTGGCTCAGCCCTTGGCTGTTGCAACCATTTGGGAAGTGAACAAAGTGGATGGAAGATATCTCCATCTCTTTCTCCCTCTCTCTAACTCTACCTTTCAAATAAATAAATTTTTTATAAAAAAAGAATTGACATATAAAACCCCATTTCACATAAAGTGGTTCTTGGTTTTGAAGTGGAAATTATAACATTATTAAGGTTTTTCCCAAGTATCCTATTTAAAATTCTGTCTCAGAGCAGTTGTTTTCAAGCTTTTGCGTCTGTTTGTCCACCGCTGCTCTGACGCTGTCACTCACGACCTTTGATGTGTGCTGGTGTTTCAGTTATTTTCTATTCTAGTCCAGGTGAGGTGATTTCAGTTGGGGGAAAGATGCTGGTTGCAAGTCCTATAAAATTTCATAATCCACTAATGGGTCGTAAGGTGCAGTTTGAAAAACAAAATCTTAGAGTTTTACAGAATTGTTTTTAAAATGCAGAACAGTATAAGGTTGCAAACCAGATTTACTCACAATTTATTCCTCCAGGTAGCTCCTGTTGCCATTTCAGAAATATAAAAGAAATGTATGTACAATAAGAACTGAAAAGAATTTAACAGTTGCTATATTGTTATATTCAAGCAATACCAAAAGAGGCGAGCTGAAAAATTGCCATATCTGGCCCTCCTGCACAATAGCTACTCATATAAATGGACTCTTACGGCCTCAGGAAAGTTTTTAATGTATGTACCATGATAAATGTATCATTTTTTAAAGTTATTTAAAAAAATACTTATTTGAGAGACAAAGCTACAGAAAGGGACAGAGAGAAAGGTCTTCCATCTGCTGCTTTGCTTCTCCAAATGGCCTCAATGGCTGGAGCTGGGCCGATCTGAAGTCAGGAGCCAGGAACCTTGCCCCGTCCTCCCGCGCAGGGGCCCAAGCATTTGGCCATCTTGTACTGCTTTCCCAGGCTACCAGTAGGAAGCCATATTAGAAGTGGAGCAGCTGGGGCCAGCGCCACGGTGGCTCACTTGGCTAATCCTCCGCCTGCAGCGCTGGCACACCGGGTTCTAGTCTGGGTCAGGGCGCCGGATTCTGTCCCGATTGCTCCTCTTCCAGGCCAGCTCTCTGCTGTGGCCCAGGAAGGCAGTAGAGGATGGCCCAAGTGCTTGGGCCCTGCACCTGCATGTGAGACCAGGAGAAGCACCTGGCTCCTGGCTTTGGATCGGCGCAGCGCGCTGGCCGCAGCAGCCATTTGAGGGGTGAACCAATGGAAAAGGAAGACCTTTCTCTCTCTCTCTCTCTCTCTCTCTCTCTCTCTCTCTCTCTCTCTCTCTCTTACTAACTCTGCCTGTCAAAAATAATAATAATAATAATAAAAATAAAGAAAGAAGTGGAGCAGCTGGGACTCTTAACTGGTGCCCATATGGAATGTCAGTGTCCCAAGCACTAGCCCCTATATATGTATCTTTAATAAATATCAGAGATGTACTATATATTCTGTTCCATTTTTTATCACTTCATTTTGCTTATTACTTGTCTTTCCATATTAACAGTACAGTTCTTTTTTTTTTTTTAAAGATTTATTTATTTGAAAGGCAGAAAAGGAGAGACACAGAGAGAGATCTACTGTTTCACTTCCCAAATGGCTCCAAACCCAGGAGCCAGGAGCTTCATCTGGGTCTCCCATGTGGGTGCAGGGGCCCAAGCACTTGGGCCATCTTCCACTGCTTTCCCAGGTATGTTAGCAGGGAGCTGGATCAGAAGTGGAGTAGCTGGGACTTGAACTAGTGCCCATATGAGATGCTGGCATTGTAGGCAGCAGCTTAAATTACCCTACAGCGCTGGCCACAGGTCTATCCTATTCTTATAGCATTCATTTTAATGGTTATATTATATTCCATTATGAGGCTGGACCTTAATTTTCTCAACCAGTTCCTTATTGTTGCTACTTGGATACTATTGAGTTTTTTTTTTTTTTTTTTTTTTTTGGACAGGCAGAGTGGACAGTGAGAGAGAGAGAGACAGAGAGAAAGGTCTTCCTTTGCTGTTGGTTCACCCGGCATGCTGCGGCCGGTGCACCGCGCTGATCCGATGGCAGGAGCCAGGTGCTTCTCCTGGTCTCCCATGGGGTGCAGGGCCCAAGCACTTGGGCCATCCTCCACTGCCCTCCCTGGCCATAGCACAGAGCTGGCCTGGAAGAGGGGCAACTGGGACAGAATCCAGTGCCCCAACCGGGACTAGAACCCGGCGCCGCAGGCGGAGGATTAGCCTATTGAGCTGCGGTGCTGGCCTATACTACTGAGTTTTTAAAAATTTCCCAAAATTTTACCCAAAAATATGAAAAAACATCTTTGTTGCTTTTATCTGCAATTTTTAATTAAATAGTCATATTATCACAGAGTTTTTGGCTGTTTTATATTTATTTTCATGCAATGCTTGTTCGTATTCTCTTCCTATTGTACCAGTGAATATTTTCATATTAATTTTTTTTTTGACAGGCAGAGTTAGAGAGAGACAGAGAGAAAGATCTTCCTTCTGTTGGTTCACCCCCCAAATGGCTGCTATAGCTGGCGCACTGCGCCGATCCAAAGCCAGGAGCCAGGTGCTTCCTCCTGGTCTCCCATGCAGGTGCAGGGCCCAAGCACTTGGGCCATCCTCCACTGCCTTCCTGGGCCACAGCAGAGAGCTGGCCTGAAAGAGGAGCAACCGGGACAGAATCCAGCGCCCCCACCAGGACTAGAACCCGGTGCGGGCACTGCAGGTGGAGGATTAGCCAAGTGAGCTGCAGTGCTGGCACATATTAATTTTTATAAGCTTTATAAATCAAGCAAACTTGCCCTTGGCTGTCTTGTGATTAGATCATGTTCCCAAGTTTGTCATTGGCCTTTTGAATTTGAGATTTTCTGTACAAGATATTTCTGTATTCAGATTTATCAACTTTTACCCTGTGTATTTTATTTAAAATTGTTTTTTATTTATTTGAAAGGCAGAGTTATAGAGAGGCAGAGGCAGAGATAGAGAGGTCATCCATCCACTGGTTCACTCCCCAAATGGCCTTAATGGCCAGAGCTTTGTCCATCCAAAGCCAGGAGCCTGGAGCTTCTTTCGGGTCTCTCATGTGTGTACAGGGGCCCAATGACTTGGGCTATCTTCTGCTGCTTTCCCAGTCCATAGCAGGGAGCTGGATCCGAAGTGGAGCAGCCAGGACTTGAACCGATGCCCATTTGGGATGCTGGCACTTCAGGTGGTGGCTTTTACCCACTACACCACAGTGCCAGCCCCTGTATTTTATTTTAAAGGAGCTCCCCCATACTGGATGTGTGTTGTTTGAAATGTACTGATGGGGGCTAGTGCTGTGGTGTAGCTTGTAAAACTGCCGCCTGCAATACCGGCATCCTATATGGGTGCGGTTTTGAGTCCCTGCTGCTCCGTGTCCGTTCTCGCTTCCTGCTAATGTGCCTGGGAAACCAGCGGCAGATGGCCCAAGTGCTTGGGCACCTGCACCCACTTGGGAGACCTGATTGAAGCTCCTGGCTCCTAGCTTTGGCCTGGCTCAGCCTAGGCCATTGCAGCCATTTGGGGAGTGAAACAGCAGATGGAAGATTCCAGCCCTCCCACCCCCTGGCTTCTCTCACTTTCCCTCTTCCCTTCCCCCCAACTCTGCCCTTCAAATAAATAAAATAAATCTTAAAAAAAGAAAAAGAAATGTACCAAGTATTGTAAATAGAACTTACGTTGGAAAAAAGCATGTCAAAGAGGAGAGTCTAGTGAAATTTAACATTTATGTGTATGTAGTTTTTTCAAGCAGCTTTGAATATCAAAGCTTAAAAAAAAATCACCCAGAGAAGGCTTACTTTAATATTATTTTTACATGTATACACTGCCAAATGCAAACGTACCAAAAGCTGGGGCCTGCACTGGGGCACAGCGGGTTAAAGTCCCAGCCTGTGGCACCAGCATCCCATATGGGCACCAGTTCTAGTCCTGGCTGCTCCTCTTCTAATCCAGCTCTCTACTATGGCCTGGGAAAGCAGTGGAAGATGGCCTAAGTGTTTGGGCCCCTGCAGTTGCTTGAGAGACCCGAAAGAAGCTCCTGGCTTTGCATCTACCCCAGTTCTGACCGTTGTGGCCATTTGGGGAATGAAACAGTGGATGGAAGACCTCTCTCTCTGTCTCTACCTCTCTCTGTAACTCTTTCAAATAAATAAAATTATTCTTAAAAAAAGAAAGTACTGAAAGCTGTAGTGTAATGAATTATTTTTCAGTATTATGATTTAGTGATTTCTAGGTTCATTTTTAAATTAAAGTAACACTTAGTGGAATTTTATTTATTTATTTTTTTTAGAATTTATTGATTAAATCTAGCAAATGCTTAGGATGAACAAAATCTTTTCTTTCAGTTTGGAAATTCAACCCTCTCTGTGTTTTCTCACAATCCATACAAAGCTTTCTAAGCAGAATAAGAAGGAGGCAGATTTTTGTTTGATGGAGACAATACAGTACACATTTCCTGGATAGTATTTGGGTCAAATTGTTCAGTTGCTTTCCTTATAACTACTGTTAAAATTCCTGCAAGGCCTTAAGGAATAATAAATGATTAATTTGTCTGAGTCATGAATTAACTGTGTTTATCTTCTTACAAGCAAAGTGGCCTGAAATACATGAACTCTTTAGTACTAGTAATTTATCCATTAGTTAATAGTTAATCAAACCCCTTAAGTATGATTTATATGTGTTAGTACAGTTTTCTTGTGTGTCGGGGCTGGTATGACAAGTGAACATCCAGCATGTATGAGCTAAGTCTCATAGTGAGCTGCAGCTCCTTCTCCCCCTGCAGATCTTAGACCCTTGAGAAATCTTATTTGATTTTGTTTGGAAATTTCTTGCAGATGAAAGATAATAATAACAGTTTTAAAAATAGTATTTTCTTACTGTGGAATAAGTCTAACCAACATATTTGAAAACCAATTCGTGTACTATCACTTTCATCTACTCATTCAGCAAAACTTGTTGAGTTTATGATTTGTACCAGGTCATTTTATGAATATTTATTTGTCTGGAAAAAAAAGAGACGGGCCCTATCACACAGTGATGTAGATCTGCCATAACAAATTTGAGGAAAGTAGGCCTTTTGTTTTCATGTTTGCTCCCAGAAGGCAAAGAGTGGAGGTGTTCTTGGGATCTGTGAATGGACGACACGATGAGAATACCCGCTAGTACCTGGTTTTGCAGGTTGATGCTCTGTAATTCTGTTTCTTCTTTCCAACAAGGCACGCTTCATTAGAACACCTCTGACATTCTAGTTTATATTAGGTTTCCTGTATGCACATTGTGTGTTTTTTCCTGATGACATCATCATAGCTGTAATTTAAAAATTACTTATGATCTATGTTCAGTATCTGTCTCCTCTTCAGTCCCTATTAACCTGTAAATGCTCTGAGACTCTGTGTGTCTCAAATGTGCTGGGTACTCAAATGTTGACTAATGAATTTACCCTTTTATTTAATTTAAAATATTTATTTGTAAGTCAGAGTTAGAAAGAGGGAGAGACAGAGAGAGAGAGAGAGAGCGAGCTCTTCCATTTGCTCGTTCACTCTCCAGATGACTGCATTGCCAGGGATAGGCCAGGCCGAAGGCAGGAGCTTCATTCCGGTCTCCCATGTCAGTGATAGGGACCCAAGCCCTTGGGCCATTTTTGCTGCTTTTCCTAGGCATTGGCAGGGAGCTGGATCAGAATGGAGGAGCTGGGACTTGAACTGGTGCCCAGAGCAGTGGTGGCTTTTACCCATTATACTGCAATGCTGGCCCCAAATTTAGACTTTTTAAAAAATCATTATTGGGGCTGGCACTGTGGCGCAGTAGGTTAATCCTCTGCCTGCTGCGCCAGCATCCTGTATAAGCGCCAATTCTAGTCCCAGCTGCTCCTCTTCCAATTCAGCTCTATGGTGTGGCCTGGGAAAGCAGTAGAGGATGGCCCAGGTGCTTGGGCCCTTGCACCCATGTGGGAGACCAGGAGGAAGCACCTGGCTCCTGGCTTCAGATTGACATCGGCGCAGCTCTGGCCGTTGCGACCATTTGGGGAGTGAACCAATGGAAAGAAGACCTTTCTCTCTGTCTCTTCCTCTCACTGTCTGTAACTCTACCTCTCAAATAAATAAAAATCTAAAAAAAAATCATTATTGTCTGATGGGTATTTTCCATCAAGCTTCTGCCTCATCCTCAAGTCCCAGGGCAAGGATCTGTGGGAGGTGCAGGGGAGAGTGTGGGAGCATTTGTGATGATTGCACGGGGAGTACCCTGAAGGTGACATTCATGCACCTTTAGCAGGGCCCACTAGTTATAAATTTGGATTTTATCCACTTGCCTTATTTTTGGTTAAAATCTCAAGTCTCACACCCTCTAAAATAAGAAATTATTTGTAGGTAAAAGTAGCTTTAACCTTTGGGGTCGATAGTTTTGAATGTTCTATTTAGGACTTATAACTTGGAAGCCATTTAAGATTTTAGAGTGGGAGAGTTAACACTAGCACTTAGATTTTAGAGGGACATTTTGATATCAATACGTAGGATATGAGAAGAGACAGGCCATGCTCATCATTTGTTTAGCCAACATTTTTTTGAACACCTACCATGTGTATAGCTGTGACAAGATAATACAATGTAGAGATGAAGGACATGATCCCTGCACTGTGTGACTTCAGAGCTTAGGAGGAGGTAGATAAATATACTGTGACTTAGTCTGCAGTGTTAAGGGGAAAGCAGTATGGATGGCAACACAAGAGAGAGGTACCTACTTCCAACCAGAGGTTGTGGGGAGCAACTCGGACTAGACTAAGTTACTGGAATTAAGACTTATTCTATGCATCTGCTCTCCCACAATATGGCGCTGAGAAGGGAGAAACAGCTTCTACACAGCTGCCTCCAGTTCAACCAATAAACAGCAGGACCTGCTCCTGATTGGAGGAGGGCAGCGTACTCAGCGTGTGGGTAGCAGAGTTGGGATTGGTGGAAGAGGACTATAAAGGAGGAGAGAGACACCATGCACCAGGAACATCTATCTGAAGGAACACCTGTGCAGCCCCCGAGAGAGCCGGCCGGCAGTGTGCCGCTCCCCCGCGGAAGTGGGGAAAGTGGCTAGGGGGAACCGCCCTTCCACGGAGGTGGAAGGGATGGTAGCCAACCCGGGAAGAACCAGCAGCAAACCCGGGGAGGGCCGAGCAGACGAAAGAACAGCGCAGGGTCCTGTGTCGTTCCTCCACGAAGAGGGGGAGCGACAGAGGTTTCAGGAAAGGCTTCTCAGAAGTGATAAATGAGTCCTTTCCAATAAGCAAGTGGGCATTCATCAGAGAGGTTAAGGAAGATCTTTAAAGGCAGCGAGACAAGCACTTGTGTGAACACTAGCAAAGGGTTTAATTATCCAGGTGACAATTTGTAATACTTCAGAGGCAGAATATATAGCTCTTGGTGATTGAACAGTGATTAAGAGTGAGGTTTTGAGCCTGCCTTGATGATCAGGAAAGACTGGTGTCATCGCAGGAGTAGTGAACGAGCCAAGGAGGTGCAGGTGGTCAAGTGGCCTTCAGTTTAGGATCTATGGATTTTGAGGAACAATGGGATTTTCACGTGGTTGTGTATGCACATAGTTGGAAGTTGATGGCTGTTTAGGAGTGAGGTTAGAGCTGGAGATTGGGATTCTCCACTGAAGCAGTAACTACAGTGTAGGTGCATGGATAGGATGTTAAGAAAAACTGCAGAATAGAGCAGGAAAAGATGACTCAGGGCAGAATGTTGGAGAATAAAACAGTATTTTTTTCCTTTTTAATCTGGGATCCAAATCAGGAACTTTAAGTTAGCTTTTCTCCCTTTCTCATTCTACTTCAAGGAAAGAAAAGGAGGAGTGAGAGGGAAATAAGCATTTCTTAGTTTATTTGTTGAAACCCAAGGTATTAAGTGAATGCCCAGAGTCAAAGATGAATTTGGTTGGGTTTAATTGTGAAGGTAAGATGCTTTTCAGCAGAGAGTTGGAAGAAAACATTTTTGAATTACCCCTCAGTGGATCAGAAAATGAGTTAGAACACCCCTGAGAATTCCAAGCAGTTAGATTTTACTTTGCATTTATGTGTGTGTATATATATGTGTGTATTTTTAAAATGTATTTATTTATTTGAAAGAGTTACACAGAGAGAGGAAGAGACAGAGATCCTCCATCTGCTGGTTCACTCTCCAAATGGCCACAACTGCTAGGGCTGGCCAGACCATAGCCAGGAGTCAGGAGCTTCTTCCAGATCTCCTACATGGGTGAGAGAGCCAAGCACTTGGGTCATCATCTGCTGCTCCCCCAGGCATGTTAGGGGAGAGCTAGATCAGAAGTGGAGTAGCTGGGTCTTGAACCTTTGCCCACATGGGATGGTGGTGTTGCAGGCGGTGGTTTTACCTGCTTTGCCACAATGCTGGACCCAGATTTTACTTGGTAAATTCCTTATTTTGATTTGCATCCTTTTCATTTTGTCATATTTAAACTTGGTATATTCAGAGTGCCATTGATTTATAAAAAATGTTTTCAGTTTTCTCATACGGAATATAGTACATAAAATGTTAAATGTTCTTATTTTTAAAAAGAACATATATACCAATACAGTGAAGAACATGTGAATTTCTTTTTTAAAAAGAAATTAATTAGTTAATTAATGTAAAGTGCAGAGAGAGAAGAGGGAGAGATCTTTCTTTTTTTTTTTTTTTTTTAAATTTATTTGACAGATAGAGTTAGACAGTGAGACAGAGACAGAGAAAGGTCTTCCTTCCATTGGTTCACCCCTCAAATGGCCACTACGGCTGGAGCTATGCCAATCCATAGCCAGGAGCCAGGTGCTTCTTCCTGGTCTCCCACGTGGGTGTAGGTGCCCAAGCACTTGGGCCATCCTCCACTGCCTTCCCGGGCCATAGCAGGGAGCTGGACTGGAAGAGGAGCAACTGGGACTAGAACCTGGCTCTGCAGGTGGAGGATTAACCAAGTGAGCCCTGGCGCCAGCCCCGAGGGAGAGATCTTTCATCTGCTCGTTCACTCTCCAAATGCCTGCATCAGCCAGGGCTCAGCCAAGCTGAAGCCAATCTTGGAACTCAATCCAGGCCTTCCATATAGGTGACAGGGGCTCATCAACTAGAACCATCATCTGTGGCCTCCCAGGGTACATATTAGCAGTAAGGTGAATCAGAGTGGAGCTGGGGTTCGAACCTAGGCATGCAGGTATGGGGTACAGTTGTCCCAATTGGCGACTTAATTGCTGCACCAGATGCTCACACCATCAACCTTAGTTGCTTTCAGATGTTGCTCCCAGTCTAAGTACTAGAACTTGAAGTCAGAGAAAAAAACCACAGTGCTTATTGTAAAATGGAAGGAGAAAATAACTTCCATGTAAAGGGGTGTTTCAAAGCATTTTGCAGAATGCTTCATTATTTCCCATGCAGCCTATTTCTCACTGGGAAGTCCCTCAGACTGCCAGTATCTCTGAGCAGTTAGCTGTTTTCACTTACAACAACAGCAACAGCTACTGGTTATCCAGAGCTTATTGTATGCTAAGCATTCTACATGGATTATTTCATTTAGTCCTGGTACCAAATGGTGCTTATAGTAAGAGTAATAACTGTAATGTGTTAAAAGCTTATGTTTAATATGTTTGAAGCATTCTAGCATGATACTTAATCTCCTTATTTTCATTCATTCATTATAAAAAATTACATTTTATGAGTAGATATCTTTGTTCATCTGTAAGGCACATGAGGGTTAAGCAACTTGCTTTATGTCATACTGCTAGTAAGCCAATTCTCAAACTTATATGTGATTCTAAAAGTTGCCCCCCTCCTTTTTTTTGCATTGTATCTGTTGGCTCATCATCATTTCTCCAGGGTAGCAATGAGGAACATTATCATCCTTAGAGTGTCTGACTTTAACCTAAACAGTGTCAGTAAAGGAAAATAAAACAATAAACTAAAAAATGTGAATGGAAGGGCACTTTCTGAACCAGGGCTGGGTTACAGGTTTCATGGACCCCTCTTCAGACTGTGAGTGCCACCTGCTGGAAGGTTACAGTGCATCTGCTACACCAGCTTCCAAAAGTCATGGATGGGTGAGAAAGTGTCGCTTCCAAACTGCTGATTCTTACATTACAGTTTTAGGCAATATGTAGGGGAATTTTGGAATTATGTACATCCTCTAATTTGCCATAAAATATACTGCTTCATTAGCCAGTTCTTTGGGAGGGCAGAGGAAGTACCCTACATTTTAAAAAATGATAGATGCAGTGCTTTCTAAAATAAAGTCATTGACACTGTTCTTACGAAGGGGGAAGATTGATGGTCAAATGAATCATACTGTTACTTTAAAGAGATAAAAAACGAATAGAAGATTGGGTTTACTTTGAGATAAATGACTTATTGAAGTGATTGAAGAGGATCTTTCCATTCAGAAGAGTCTTAAAGGAAACCTGGGACCCATGGGGGCATCAGAGCCTTGGAGAATAGAGGTAGAGAATGAAAAGAGAAGATAGATGTGTGGATAAAAATACAAATGGATTCTGGAATTTTTAGTCTAGCACAAGATTCCCCAAATTGAGTTAGGATTCTAAATAAGGCTTTAGAGAAAAGCATTTAGTATTCTAACTTCAGATTATTATGTTCGGGACAGTGAAAAGTGAATACCTTTTATGGTTCCTTAAATACCTTTGAGGGGGGCCAGTTAAAATGCTAGTATGTCATTGAATTTTTTTTTTAAATACTTATTTAAAAGGCTGAGAGGTGGAAAGAGAGGGAGAGTCAGAGAACTTCCATCTGCTGATTTACTCTCCAAATGGCCACAACAGCCAGGGGTTGGCTAGTCTGAGCCAGGAACCAGGAACCAGGAACTCCACCCTGGTCTCCCACGTGGATGACAGGGGTCCAAGTGCTTGGGTCATCCTCTGCTGCCTTCTGAGGCGTATTAGCAGGGTCCTGGGTCTGAAGCAGAGGCATCAGGACTTGAACCAGCACTCTGATGTAGGATGACAGCATTGCAAGCGGTGGCCTAACCTGCTGCACCCCAACTCTGGCCCCCAGCGAACATTCTTAGGTTCCATTTGGATCATGTTCCCAGTCTGTGAGTTCCCAGTCTGTGAGAGAAGAAATTATCATATAGTGTGGGTCACAGGAAAATGGTAGTCTGCTTACCTGCTGTTTAAACATGATTACAGCATATTTGTAGTTGTATGATGTCGTGTTGGACAAATATTTGTGAGAACAAGAGTTTAAAGTCCATTGGTAAAATCTGGTTTTCCAAGACTTAGGGACAGTAAAAACATGACTATCTCTTGTCATTGTGATCTTTCTCAGGCAATCACATAAGAGTCTGAGATAGAATGAAAGTATCCTATTTTAGCAGGTGGATTTCTGGAGAGAAAGAACTGTCTTTTGGGATATGTGTGTCTGAGTGTGTGTGTGTAAGAGTAATGTGCATCGTAGAAAATTTGTAAAACAACAAAATAAAAAGAAAGAAGCAGCCGGCACCGCGGCTCACTAGGCTAATCCTCCACCTTGCGGCGCCGGCACACCGGGTTCTAGTCCCGGTTGGGGCGCCGGATTCTGTCCCGGCTGCCCCTCTTCCAGGCCAGCTCTCTGCTGTGGCCAGGGAGTGCAGTGGAGGATGGCCCAAGTGCTTGGGCCCTGCACCCCATGGGAGACCAGGAGAAGCACCTGGCTCCTGCCATCGGATCAGCGCGGTGCGCCGGCCACGGTGGCCATTGGAGGGTGAACCAACGGCAAAGGAAGACCTTTCTCTCTGTGTCTCTCTCTCTCTCTCTGTCTCTCTCTCTCACTGTCCACTCTGCCTGTCCAAAAAAAAAAAAAAAAAAAAAAAAAGAAAAGAAAGAAGCAAAAATCACATAGTCTTACACCCAGAAAATTTACTATTAGTTGTTTTGGTACAGTTCAGGTACCATTTTGTATTTTATAGTCTTTTTATCTTACATTATAGTGTAACTTTTTCCTCATGTAATTAAAAACTTTATGTGTTTGAGGCTACAGAGTTTACTTACCGGTGTACATTCGTATTTGCATTTGCCAGTTTATTTAAAGGGCATCACGAGGGTACAGAAGGAAAGATGCCTGGGGCATGAGGTATGGGAGCAGAGTCTCCCGGGACTGCAGCAACCTCCACAGGTTGAGCCACCAGAAGCCTTCTGAATTCTGCCCTTCTGAGTTTTTACAGAGGCTTTCCTGCACAGGAGCCTTTGCCGATAGCCTCAGGGAAGCCCAGCAAGGCCTGTCTGTTTTGATTGTTCCTGGCCTCTCCTGCAGCATTTCTTCCTCCCAGGATTGAAGCTTGTCCCCTGTGAAATGAGAAGGGCCTTATGACCTCCTGACTGAGTTTCACACTGTGGTGGAGCGGGTAAAGCTGCTGCCTGCAACACTGGCACCCCATATGGGTGAACATTTGGGTCCTGGCTGCTCCGCTTCCTATCCAGCTCCCTGCTAATGGCCAGGAAAAGCAGCAGAAGATGCAGCCACATGGGAGACCCAGAAGACACTCCTGGCTCTTGGCTTCAGCCTGCCAAGTCCTGGCCATTGGGGCCATTTGGGGAGGGAACCAGCAGATTCTGTCCCTCCCTCTCTCTTTCTAATTCTGCCTTTCAAATAAATAAATAAAATATTTTTAAGAAAAGAAAAGCAGGGCGGCAGGGTGCAGGTTGGGAGTGGTCTTCATCCTTTCAGGCATCTGCTATTGATTGAGCTGAGAGTCTTTTTTTTTTTTTTTTAAGATTTATTTATTTATTTGAGAGGAGAGTTAGAGGCAGAGACAGAGACAGAGAGAGAGAGGTCTTCCATCCACTGGTTTATTTCCCAAATGGCCATAGTGGCCGGAGCTGTGCTGATCTCAAGCCAGGAGCGTGGGTGCAAGTGCCCAAGCACTTGGGCCATCTTCTACTGCTTTCCCAGGTGCATTAGCAGGGAGCTGTATCGGAAGTGGAACAGCCGGGACTTGAACCAGTGCCCATATGGGATGCCAGCACTGCAGGTGGTGGCTTTACTTGCCATGGCACAGCGCGGGCCCCAGGATGAGAGTCTTTACCACCAGGTTAGAGAGCTGCATTCTCTGTTAATCCCAATTTTGCCTGATGGGCCTTTGGGAGTTCTGACATGGGTTTAAATATATAGTTACAGTTCTCACTTGGCAGTCCCAGCACTTGGAGCTGCAGCCCAAGTATGGGAACGGGGCTGCAGCTGAAAATACACTCATTGCTCCACTTGTGCACACACTCATGAGGGTGTGTGAGCCAGACCTACCCCTCAGTTATAGAAAACCTGTGCCTCTCATCTGTCAGACTGAGGAGGATCCCTCTGGCTGTTGTTGGATGCTCTGGGCTGTACAGCATCCCTGCTCTGAAGAAATCTACAGAAGTGGTGATCGGCTGTCCCAGTCTGTGTAACATCACCTCTTCTGGATTTCAGCAGCACTGAGTATGTGCCTCTTCTAAGGGTCAGCACAGCCCAGTCCACAGGCAAGGTCTATTGCTGTCAAGACCCATTTGTGGCAGCCCTGCAGGGCTTTGGCACCAGCCTGCTCTGCTCAGGGCCTTCTCTGTCAGACTTCATTAGCATCTTAAAAAAACTTGTGTTTCATTTTATTTGAAAGGCAGTCTCCCCCCCCCCCCCCATCTGCTGGTTCACTCCCTGAATAACCACAACAGCCAGGACTCCTGGGTGGTAACCACTGGGTCAGGCAGAAGAGCAATGGAGACCAGGGCCTTTGTGGGGCATAGTCTTAGTGGGGAGCTTGAGGGTTACCCTGAGTAGAGGTTTGGAAGGTTACCGGAGTTGACAAGCAAATACCTGTGTGCTCACCTAAGGTGGCCACCTGGGTCAGTGAAACAAGTGGATATGGGGGATCTGTAGCAATGCAGAGACAGGCTGAGTCAGAATGTGTTCCTTGTATGCCCTCTGAGGCATAAAATGCCAATGAAGGGGTGGACGTTTGGTGCAGCAGTTATCACCACTTGGGATGCCCCTGTCCCTTACTGAGGGCCAGAGCCCTGCTCTACTGCTCTGAATCCACTAATAATGCATCCTGAGTGGCAGCAGATGGTGACTCTTGTACTTAGGTCCCTGCCTCCCACATCGGAGAGTTCTAGGCTTCTGGCTTCCACCTGGCCCAACGCTGGCTGTTATGGACATTTGGGAAGTGAACCAGTGGACAGAAGATTCATATTCATTCGTATTTCTCTCTCTTTCTCTCTCTCTCTCTCTCTCTCTCTCTCTCTCTCTCACAGACACACACACAACACACACACACACACACACACACTTTCAAATAAAATTTAAAATGAAACTATACCTGGGTTTTAAAAACTTTTTACAGCAAAATAAATATTCAATTCCATTTTCTATGAACTTTTTGAAGTACTCTTGTATGAACCATTTAAATTTTCTAGTCAAAGTCCCAGAAGTCTCTGGAGGAAGGTGCTTACAAAGCTCTTGCCCTAGCCCCAGCCTAGGATGCGCATAGGGCTGTCCCACAGAATCTGTCCAGACCTGTGCTCTGTGGCTTGGGAGTCTTACTGGTCCTATTTAGCATGTCCATTAAAAATTGCTTGAAGGGGCCGGCGCCGCGGCTCACTAGGCTAATCCTCCGCCTAGCGGCGCCGGCACACCGGGTTCTAGTCCCGGTCGGGGCGCCGGATTCTGTCCCGGTTGCCCCTCTTCCAGGCCAGCCCTCTGCTGTGGCCAGGGAGTGCAGTGGAGGATGGCCCAGGTGCTTGGGCCCTGCACCCCATGGGAGACCAGGAAAAGCACCTGGCTCCTGGCTCCTGCCATCGGGTCAGCGCGGTGCGCCGGCCGCAACGCGCCGGCCGCGGCGGCCATTGGAGGGTGAACCAACGGCAAAGGAAGACCTTTCTCTCTGTCTCTCTCTCACTGTCCACTCTGCCTGTCAAAAAAAAAAAAAATTGCTTGAAGGCTGGATTTGCATGCCTTCTGTTTTACAGTACTAGATAGGGGAAAGTTCCCCAGTCAGATCCAATATCCATTCTTACAGTAACAGCTTCTTCACCCAAAGCCTGGTAGACACTCCAACGTTCGTAATCCTATCAACCTTTCATTTTTACCTTCTAGTTCCAAGAACTGCTCCTTTCTACCCCAGACCTTTAGGCCCTCTGTTGTGCAAAAGGTTTTGTGTCCCAAGCAGTGGGGCAGTGGGTTGTGACAGGGGACCCTGGCCCTTTTGTGAATCTTTGTTTTGATTAATCAGCCTGACTGTTGCCCCAGGCAATTTCAGATCAGATTTCTCTTTGTATTCTCTGCCTTCTGACTTCTAACATTCTCCAAATTGGGGGAAATACAGCGTACTTCTTTGGCGCCTTTTAATGTTGGGGTCCATCCTGCAGAGGTTCCCTGTGGCCCACTCAACCTTCGAGAGTGTAACTGGGCAGAATACCTGAGGGTTCTTGTCTAGTGTGTATGCCAATGGTTGGAGCTGTAAACAGAAAGGAATTTAACAAATTGTGTAAGCCAGGAATGAAGTAGTCTGAATATCCAGTGCCAGGTTCCCTAAGTAACAAAGAGTTATAAGTTTATATAGAGTTCACTTTTTTTTTTTTTTTAAGATTCACTTATTTGAAAGGCAGAGTCAGAGAGCTTTGCCATCTGATGATTCACTCTGCAAATGGCCACACTCCCCAAATGGCCACAGTGGTCAGACTGGTCCAAGCTGAAGCCAGGAACCAGGAGCTTCATCTGGGAGGCAGGAGTCCAAACACTTGGGCCGTCTTCTGCCTGCCCAGGCACATTAGCAGGGGCCTGGATCAGAAGTGGAGCAGCTGGAACTCGAATAGGGACTCATATGGGATGCCTGCATTGCAGGCAGTGGTGGCTCACCCTCTGCCCCCCAATGCTGGCCTCTAGAGTTCACTTTTAGTGAAGTCGTATGTACTCAATAATTTGGAGCAAGTTCCAGGAAGGGTTATGCATATTTAAAAGCCAATGGACATGTATGTCCACTGAATTATCATGTTTGTTACATGCATTCCATGTTCCGTATTTAGCATTATATATATTATATTATTATATATAATAATATATAATAATATAATATATATATATAGTGAGGATTTTTTAATCCTTCCATGTTTGAAAAGTGAAGTTGGGACTCAGCTGCTGCTTATATGCAGCATGTGGATTACATGAGGTACCGATGCAAAGGAACCGCCCCACCCACAGCGTCTACCATGACCTGGGTAACAAGCACGGTTAGCAGGTGAATATCCTGGTCACCCTAAAGGCAGTTCCACATGACTTATGATGAGTAAGTGAATCAGCTGCTTCATCTGAAGTATTCCACTTGGCCTTTACAGGTGAGTTGGATAATCTCAGGGTCAACAGATCTGGATCATGGATTTATCCAGTCTGCCAGTCTGGCTATTCCCTTCGGACTAACCTTCTCTGTGTGTGTGTGTGTGTGTGTGTGTGTGTGCATCACCTGTAGGCATCTGTGATTGTTGCATGGTGAGCCGTGGGTCCTGCATCAGTCCAAACATACCGTTTCACTCTGCAGCGTTCAAACTGAAAATAGTGCTCCTAAATTAGTTATTCCCGCCAGAGAGCCCACCATCCTAATATGTGAGGTGAAGCAGTCCCTTCACCTGATACCCCTGGGTGTCAACAGTTTTTTGGTTTTGCCCATCACCTATATCACCTACCTTCTTGGGGATCAAAAGTCTTGGAGAAACTTTTTGTTGCCCTGTCCCTCCAGGAGCAGGGACCAGTTTTGGGGCTGGTGGCCTGAGCTTAAACAGACATCTGAACGTGGTCCAGACCCAAGACCTGACCCAATATTCACGTTTGCTTTCGTTTTGGCTGTGACAGATAGTTGTAACCCAAGGAGTGTACTGTATACTCCTTTTTAACTTTCTTACAAGCTTGCATTTCTTTTGTATCCAATGAACCAGCTGCTGAGGGTTGGCTTCATCTCTACATTGCACTGGTAACTTCTGTTCCCTTCAGTAACTGATCACAGCACAGCTTCGGTTCCATATCCTGGGTGATCACCTAGGACACACAAGATCTTCATCTCCAACCCTGTTATCCTTTCTTCCCAAATTACATGTGTCTGTGAGCCAGGGTTGTTCTGTCAAATCCCAGTTCACTGACGCCAAGTCTGTGGGTACAGAAAGAAAAACCAGCTCAAACCCAGATTCCTACTATGTGCTCACAACACATCGCTTCTGTGACCTCTATTCAGTTCTACTGCTGTCCACCTGGAGGTAGTGTCAGATCCCCAGGACTGCCTTCTGCACCCCACCCAACTCTCTAGAGATTTTTTTTAAAGTTTATTATTTTTTATTTGAAAAGCAGAGAGACAGAGATGTATATATCTTCCATCCACCGGTTCACGCTAAATGCCTGGAACTCCAGCCAGATATCCGATCTGGGTCTCAGGGACCCAAGTACCAGAGCCTACACTGCTGCCTCCAAGGCACTGCGGTAAGGGATGTGGGTGTCCCAAGTGGCAGCAGCCTAACCTGCAGTGCCACAACACCTGCCCCCCCTTTTAGATGTCAGTTGCAAGCCCCAGGGTTTGTTGTTGTTGTTGTTGCTTTGGTTTTTCCTCTTGTTTTTGAGCAACCAGTTGTAAATCAGGGTTTGCACTGTCCCCTCCTTGGGTTCTGTTCATTTGCTTGATCGGCTCACAGAACTCAGGGAGGCATGTTTGCTGGCTTATTGTGACGGATGTTACAAAGGATACAGATGAAAAGATGCCTACGGGGAGGCATGGGAGAAGGATGTGGAGGTCCATGCCTTCTCCAGACACCTCCTCTGGGAGTCTCTGCTCAGCTGACCAGAAGCTCTTCCATTTTCTTCTTACTGAACAGTTAGGTTGCTTATTGTTGTTATTCATTTGTTCCTTTTAGTGCAGAGAGACAGCAGAGTTCACATTGCTTATTTCCATAAATAGGGATGGTGAATACTATGGTCTTGTGTGATACTTACCTAGGTCCTAGCATTTGTCAGTAGCCTAGGCTTTTGTTGTGAGATTGAATTCATCAGCTGTGTCCCACTTTGTTCTCGGTTCCTATGCATCATTTCTTTAGGATTTTGTAAAATTTTATTGCATTCACAGCTCTTTCAGGAAACTCCCCCACCACACTCCTTTGTTTTTCAAGTTACGCACCAGGCTAAATACCACCCTGAGATATTCAGGGCTGCTTCTGCTTCTTACATTCAGCCAGCACACTTACATCTCTAGTAGAGTGGGTGCTGACTGAGGCTTGCAAAGGGTTTAGTATCGTTGAATAACGGTTTCAGGTGTAGTCTACTCTGTTAAAAGCAAAGTTGTTCAAAATACCTTTTTAAAGGGGATAATTTAAGAGAGGGTAGCAGATTTTTATAATGTTATCATCCATTTACTGGTTTATTTTGTAAGTGAGAACCAGGTAAACTCAGTAGATCTAATTCACTTGACAAGTTTTTGTTGCTTGTTTATTATGTGTTAGGTACTGTTATGAACACTAGGGATATAAAACCAAGAAAACTCTGCCTTCATGGAGCTTACCTGTTGAGAGAGGCAAACCATAAATAGCGGATAAACAGCTTCATGTTAGTTAAAGTGAAATTTAAAGAAAATTTTTATTTGAAAGGCAGCGAGAGAGAGAAAAATCGATCTCTCATCTGCTGATTCACTCCCTAAATGTCTGCAACAGCTGGGGTTGGGCTAGGTGGAAGTCAGGAACTGGGGACACAATCCAGGTCTCCTACTTGGGTGGCAGTGACCCAACTGTTTGAGGCAACACTTGCTGCTTTCCAGGGTGCACGGTAGCATGAAGCTAGGATTGGGAGCACAGCTGGGACTTGAACCTAAGCAATCTGATAGGGGATGCAGGTGGCACAAGGGGTGTCTTAACTGCTGTGCCATCCTAAAGTGGGATATTTATGTATAATGAGAATTAATGATAGTTTTCAGGTAAAATTATGACTATAATACATATATAAAATAAACCATTTTCTATTTTTTCTTATTAAATGAAGGAACCAAGCTAACAGCATAACCCACTCAAAAGAGAATCTTTAGAATGGACACACTTGTAGGTCAGGAATATTGAAATGAATTGAGGTGAAACTAGTTTACTATATGATAGGGAAACCTCTGTTGGACAACAGAGAACCTGCGTGCCGGTAGCCAAGAGTTACTCTGAAGTGCTGTCAGTTATGTGTAATGTTCAGTGCTGGGTTGGGTTATGGTATAGCAGATAAATCACTGCTCTGGACACCAACGGCCCGTATTGGAGTGCTGGATTTGAGTCCTGGCTACAGTTCCAGTTTCAGCTTCCTGCTAATGTACTCCCTGGGAGGCAGCGATGATGGCTCAGTTGGGTTCCTGCTATCCATGAGAAACCTGGATTGAGTTCTGGGCTCCTGACTTCAGTTTGGCTCAGTCTTCAGTTGTTTTGGGCATTTGGAGAGTGAACCAATGGATCTCTCTGTTTCTTCCTTTATATGTGTGTGTGTGTGTGTGTGTGTGTGTGTGTGTGATGGATCTCTCTGTCTCTTCCTTTATATGTGTGTATGTGTGTATGTATGTGTATATATATGTGTGTATATAATTATATATTTATATATGTACACACATGTATATATGTGTATATGTATATACATAATGTATAGTATTGAAAATATCTCCCATCGAATCAGAATAAGATAACTGAAAGGATGTATCTTTGACAATGCATTTTCCCCATCAGAGTATGTCTTTTTCCTACATGAGTTACTAGAAAGCTTTGATTATCTGAGCTCTTTAGAATTTTAGGTAAGGGAGACAGAGCTGTAGTATGTTTGATAGTGACAATACTTGCAAAAAAAAAAAATAAAGGTGCAGTAAGCTTTATGTTATATATAGTTTACCACAATAAAAGGATGACCTAGAAATTCCAAGTAGCTATAAAAAAGGGCAAGAAAAATTTCTATATATTATACTATGCTGACATTACAAAATTTTCAAGATAAAGTGTGAGAAGAAAACAAAAAAGTTGCAGTGCAGTCTGTAAATTATGCTGTGTTTTGGATAAATAAGGGAGGACAAAAGCATTCATAATTGCTTATATTTATATAAAGAATGGAAAGATTAATAAGCAGCTAATAAAAGCTGTCACCTCCAGGAGGCAAGAGGAGTGGTGATGGAACATCTCAATATGTATTCCTGGGTGTACTTTTGGCTTTTGAACCATGTAAACATATTCACTTTCAAAATAATTTTTTAACATAGGATTTAAAATGTATTTACTGTAGAGAGATCAATAATTTATAGTCACAGAGCATATGATTTTAAGGTGTTGATTAAAGATTGCTCCATGTGACTGACATCCCCTCTCCTAGACAAGGGAGGCCCAGGTCTCAGGGGTCTGTCCTAGTGTTTGGTGCTTCAGTAGCTGGGTTTAGATGCAGAAGCGGAGTTTCTCTCAGTTATATCAGGTGGCAAAGAGAACATATTTCTGGTAGAGACTTAGTAAAGGCAAACTCTTTAAGGTCATTAATCCCAAGGAGTGAGATAGAGAGAAACGAGTCACTGTGTCTGGGGTTGAAGCCTCCGAGCCTCTGAGCAGCTGCTTCTGGCTGCCCGTGGCAGTGAGATCATTGAAAGCAATGCAGCACTGGAGGCCAGCGCTGTGGCATAGTGGGTTAAGCTGCTGCCTGCAGTGCCAGCAACCCATATGGACGCTGGTGGCTGCTCCACTTCTTCTTCTTCTTCTTCTTCTTCTTTTTTTTTTTTTTGGCAGGCAGAGTGGACAGTGAGAGAGAGAGACAGAGAGAAAGGTCTTCCTTTGCCGTTCACCCTCCAATGGCCGCTGAGGCCAGCACGCTGTGGCCGGCGCACCGCACTGATCTGAAGGCAGGAGCCAGGTGCTTATTCTGGTCTCCCATGGGGTGCAGGGCTCAAGCTCTTAGGCCATCCTCCACTGTACTCCCTGGCCACAGCAGAGAGCTGGCCTGGAAGAGGGGCAACCGGGACAGAATCCGGCGCCCTGACCGGGACTAGAACCTGGTATGCTGGCGCCGCAAATCCAGAGCTGGAGTTCAGGTGGCTGTTCCTTGATTCCAGCACAGGCACTCAAAGTACACTTGACTCATTTAAAGTGAACAGAACGTGCAGGCAATTTGCTTTTCTCTCTCCAGTGGTCCATTTATGTGTCTGTCTTCCTAACTGTTGTGGGAACCCACGACAAGGACTTCAGCTGTAGTGGAAGAAGTGTGGGCTTCGGAATTAGGTGAATGTGTTTAAGCCCAGAACTTCTCTTTCTGGCTGTTTGACATTGGCCAAGTTATCTTTATCACACTGAACCTCAGGGTCTGTGTACACACATCATAGAGTGACACCAGGGTCAAATGGGAGAAAAATATTTGTCTAGAATCATCTCGCATGTAGAAAATTTTCAGCAGAAGTTCTCTTTTTTGTATCTTCCATAGATCTTCACATTTAAAAGACGTAATACACAAAATATTTGTCAAATTGAGTATGCTTCTCTTTACCTGGTAAATCTGTACCCTGACTAAGGATGCCTGAGGCAGACATATTTATAAAGCTTTTTCCTTGAGCAGTTAATGTCGTTGTTGCTAAATATTTTATCAAGTAGCTGTCCATTCTGTGCCAAGTGCTAAGTTTTCACTTGCTGATCTTCTGGATCTTTCTTCCTCCTCGTCAGAGTCTAGCCCAACAAGCTTGTTCTTTGTGAAGGCCCATTCTTTTCTTCTGAGGACCTCTGCTTTACTCTTAATGGTTGTCAGCAGCTTTAAAAAGCCTCAACCAGATGGATAAATGCAGGGATTGTTAAATATCCCCTCTTCATTTTAAAAAGTATTTATTTTCATTTTATTTGAAAGACCTTCCATCTGCTGGTTTGTTCCCCAAATGCTCACAACAGTTAAGAGCTGAGCCAGGCCAAAGCCAGGAACCAGAACTGCATCTGGGTCTCCTAAGTGGGTGGCAGGTACCTAAGTACTTGGGGCTTCATTTGCTGCCTTCCAGGCATCAGTGCTGGATTAGTAGAAAGCTGAATTGTAAACAGGGTAGCTGGAACTGTAACTGGCACTCTGATATCAGATGCGGGTGTCTCAAGGTGTGGGTTAACCCACTGTACCACATTGGCCACCCCATGATCCCATTTTTAAAACACACACAAAAATATATCCACAGTGGAGTATTATTCAACCATAAAAATGAACAAAGTTCTGTCACTGTAGCTGCATAGATGGAGCTGGAGAAATTACATTAAATGAAATAAATCAGGAGAGCAAGACAAAACTGCTTGTTGTCACTTACATTTAGAAGCTAAAAAGTTGATCTCGAAGAAGTAGAGAATAGATTAGTGGCTACTGGAGCCCAGAAGGGTATGGGGGGGAGGGGGAATAGAGAGAGGGTGTTAATGAGTCCGGGGTGCAGCTGCTTGGGAGGAATAGCTTCCAATGTTCTCTAGCACAGCAGGATAACTATGACAGCAGTTAATTATATATTGTAAAATAGCTAACAGAGGATTTTGAATGTTCCCAACACAAAGAAATGATGTATGTCTGGGAGGATAGTTATGTGAGTTACCTTGATGTGATCAGTATACACTATATACATGGATTGAAATACCCCGTAAATAGGTACATTTACCATGTGTCAATTAAAAAATAAATATATTACAAAATGAAAGCATAGACACGAGAAAATGATCAGTAGATACGCACCTTGCTGTTGCGAGAGCTTATCTCTGTGTAGTCGTATGTTGGGTGGTATTGGTGTCTTTCATTTTGCCTATCTGGATTTTTCTGAATTTTCAAAAATTTGATTTTGAAGTTGTAAGAAATTCATCATTCCCCTTCTCTTTCTCCTGCGATTCAGCTTCTGCGGGAACTGAAGCACCCCAATGTGATCGCGCTGCAGAAGGTGTTCCTTTCCCACAGTGACAGGAAGGTGTGGCTGCTTTTTGATTATGCAGAGCATGACTTGTGGGTAAGTCTACACACTGTTCTTAGGATAATTTTTTATAGGTACAGAACCTGTTTGTATCTGATCCATATTGCTAATGAGTAGAAAGGAAAGTTCTGTTAACCATGTACAAAAGACAATAAACCTGAATTTTGATTGTAAGGGATTTGAGCAGTAAACTAATGAATCATGGAGAAGGTGGTATTTGCAGTAATCAGACATGTCATTTCAGAAAACTTATAATAGAGTAAGAGATTATAATTTTGTGCAGATAATTAGTGGAAGTCTACTAGTGTGTATAGTGACAGTTACTTTCTCTTTTGATACAGTAGTCCATGTTTAAGCAGGTTTCTACTTGTGACCAGTTCTAAGTGTTAGATCATTTTGCCACCTAAAATTGGCTGTATCGAATAGAAATAAATGCTTGGTTTTACACATCTTAAGGATGTTTTATCAGTATATGAAAGGAGGAAAAAGTTAGAATTCCAAGCTTTTAAAATTAGAAATCATGGCATTTAAACATTTTGTTTGAGAAGTAAAAGTACTTAAATTTGGCAGGAAGTTAAAATTATGGATTGCAGTTTTGATTTGAAATATGTGGTTTATCTTCTATATAAATTATAAGTCCATTTAGGAATAGTTTTAACAAGCTCATAGGTCTTGAAGGAACTTTGAGGGTTCATGCTATTATAGCCAATGTTGACAAGAACCTCTCAACTATTTTCGTGGATATTGATAGGAATTGTATAATTATATGTGCCCAAGTCTTCTATATTCTCCTGTATTTCTGGCAAGGCTTCATTGATAATGTGTGCCTTTCCCTTTGCACGTCAGGGATGTGAAGGAAGATGCTGGGCACAGGACCAGTCAGATCCTGTAGAACTGTACTGTCTAATAGGATGCACACATTAATTTTACCTGTTTCCTCTTAAAAATGTTGCTGTTGAAAGTTATGTGTGGGAGTGAGTCTCCCATTGTATTTCCATTGCAAATCACTACCATGGTTTAAATTCTAGTTTTCTATTTCTTAAAACCAAGTGAATGTTATTGAGCAGTTTAGACAATAAGAAAGATGTATAAATAGCTTAATAATTTTACACGCCATCTGGTCATTTATAAAGTTAGTGGAGCACTGTTGACAACTTCATTGGTTTTTGAATAGAGTTTTATTTTTCATTTTTTTAAAAAATATTTTTGACAGGCAGAGTGAACAGTGAGAGAGAGAGACAGAGAGAAAGGTCTTCCTTTTGCTGTTGGTTCACCCTCCAATGGCCGCCGCGGCCGGTGTGCTGCGGCCGGCGCACCGCGCTGATCCGAAGGCAGGAGCCAGGTACTTATCCTGGTCTCCCATGGGGTGCAGGGCCCAAGGACTTGGGCCATCCTCCACTGCACTCCCTGGCCACAGCAGAGAGCTGGCCTGGAAGAGGGGCAACCGGGACAGAATCCGGCACCCCGACTGGGACTAGAACCTGGTGTGCCGGCGCCGCAAGGTAGAGGATTAGCCTATTGAGCTGGGCACCGGCCTTTTTTCATTTTATAAAATTTATATTTGCTTGAGAGGCAGAGAGACAGAAACAGAGAAAGCTCCTGTCTGTTGGCTCACTCCCCAAATGTCCACAAAGGCTGGAGTTGGGCAGAGACCAAAAACAGGAGCTGGAAACTCAGTCTGTGTCTTCCTCATAGGTAGGAGAAAATAATTATTTGAGCCGTCATTGCTATCCCCCACGGTATGTATTAAGAGGAAGTTCTGGCCCGCGCCGCGGCTCACTAGGCTAATCCTCTGCCTAGCGGCGCCGGCACACCGGGTTCTAGTCCCGGTTGGGGCGCCGGATTCTGTCCCGGCTGCCCCTCTTCCAGGCCAGCTCTCTGCTGTGGCCAGGGAGTGCAGCTGAGGATGGCCCAGGTGCTTGGGTCCTGCACCCCATGGGAGACCAGGAAAAGCACCTGGCTCCTGGCTCCTGCCATCGGATCAGCGCGGTGCACCAGCCGCGGCGGCCATTGGAGGGTGAACCAACGGCAAAAGGAAGACCTTTCTCTCTGTCTCTCTCTCTCACTGTCCACTCTGCCTATCAAAAAATAAATAAATAAATAAATAAATAAATAAATAAATAAAAAGGGGGAAGTTCGAGTCAGGAGTTGGAGCCCGGTGTTAAACCCAGTCACTCTGGTACAGGATATGGGCATCTCAACCACTTGGCCAAATACTCACCTCTTAATAGGGTTTTAAATGATTCTCAGCATCATTTTGGCATGTTTTAGAGAGGGTGGGTTGGAGTGGGGTAGGGAAAGAGGTGGAGGTAGAGAGTTAGCAGGAGGCTGGTAGGATTTCTTCCATTTCAGTGTTTTTTTCTTTTTAATAACCCACAATATAACATATGGATATAAGTATTTAAATATGGTGATCCTGTTGTATTTATTTCAGTGGAATGTAGTTCTCTATTTGTCTCTCTTTTCTCCCTTTCTAGTGATTTCCTACTTGGCATTAACTCCCAGGAATATATCCTGGTTTATTTTGTGCCAAAACAAGGTGGAAATTACCTGTAATTCAAGTATAGACAGAGTGATCTTACAAAAAGGCACTAAGTGCTGATTTTTTTTTTATAGAGCAGTGGAGATTTACAGTTTTTTTCTTTTTAAAAATCTTTCATTTTTTCCATAAAGAATAACACTAAGACTATTCTTAGGCAGCTATTTAAGTATCGACCATTTTTACCTTTTGCTTCTATTGGGTGAAAATCTTACTGATTTCAGTAAATTTAATCATTATAACCCCAGATTAATATGGTCACATCCACCATCAAAATAGATTCAGTTTGGTTGATGTTATTTTTCAGATTATTATTCTTTTGCATCATTTTTGGTCTTTATTAAGTGATTTAAAGATAATAGAGTATTTTGGAGCAGGAATTTGATGTAGTGATTAAGATACCCTTGTCCTACAGTGTAGTATCTGAGTTCCATACCCAGCTACTGACTCCAACATCTTACCAATACATACCTTAAGAGGAGCAGTAATGGCTCAAGTAATTGAGTTCCTGCCATCCATATGGGAGACGTGGATTGAGTTCCCAGCACAGTCCCAGCCATTGCTGACACTGAGGGGATGAATCAGCAGGTGGGAGCTCTGTCTTTCTGCCTCTCCAAATGTAGATAAATAAATATGTAAATGTAGTGTATTTATTACAGCCTTGGTTGTGTTTTATTGGCATAGGTATTTGCAAAAACTGTATTTATTGTACTTTTTTTAATTTTTAGCATATTATTAAGTTTCACCGTGCATCAAAAGCAAATAAAAAGCCCATGCAGTTGCCAAGATCCATGGTTAAATCATTACTTTATCAGATTCTTGATGGTATCCATTACCTCCATGCAAACTGGGTGCTTCACAGAGACTTGGTAAGTATGTTTCTTGTAAATTCATCAGTATGTTTTTTTTTTTTCCTTCTTCTTTAAAAAAGCATCTTTTCTTTTTGGTACAGTTAAACAAGTAATTGATCAGTGTGTCATGTTGATGTGATAGTCATATGTGAAGCAAATATGCACCAGTCCAGTTTGTTCTTTGTGCTGTTGCTCATCATTAGTAAAAACATTAATAAGTAAAGACTTAGTTCTCATTTTTTCCATTTGGACCTAAATTGAAGTAATGATTTTGTGTCTGGTGAGAATGTCATTATTCATTCTAATCCATAAATGAATAAATAAATCTAATACTCTTAGGCAATTTAGCCACAATTCAGATGTTTGGTTTTATTTTTTTATTTGGTATCCATATAATGAACATTCATTAATGTTATATTATGTGCTAGACATTCATCTTACTGTCATTTGAAGTTTATGTTGGTGAGATTTTTTTCATTTTAATAGATATGGTTTCTGAATAGTAATAACCCTCATGAGCTTATCTTTGGTTGTTCTGCCCCTTTCTCTGAAAGTGACTTCATGATCATTTATTTCTAGACTTTTGAGAATTCTAGGGATATGGTGGGGATAAGTCTAGGGAGAGTCTAGCTTTGCTCATTGAGAAGTGTTTATTATAGAAAGGGAATGAATGCCTAGAAGGATCCAGTTAGTGTTCCTTGGTACCTCTTAGTCAGGCCCCATCATCTATCTCAGCCACCTCTTGTGGCGTTATAATTGAACTGGGGCCACATGATCGTGATCTCAAAAGGTTCATTTACCATTCTAACAAAAGTGTTTCTCCTTAGGATTTTTTTTTTTTTTATTTGACAGGTAGAGATATAGGTAGTGAGAGAGAGAGGCAGAGAGAAAGGTCTTCCTTCCGTTGTTCACCCCCCAAATGGCCACTACGGCCGGCGCTGCACCAATCCGAAGCCAGGAGCCAGGCACTTCTTCCTGGTCTCCCATGCGGGTGCAGGGCCCAAGCACCTGGGCCATCCTCCACTGCCTTCCCGGGCCACAGCAGAGAGCTGGACTGGAAGAGGAGCAACCAGGACTAGAACCCGGCGCCCATATGGGATGCTGGCACCGCAGGTGGAGGATTAACCAAGTGAGCCACGGCACTGGCCCCCTTAATATTTTTAACAGTAAGTTTCTGTCAGACTTCCACCCATTCATGTACTGCTAATCACTATGTTTTAAAATGCTTCTAGATTAGATAAGATTGTTCCAGACCATGACAAGACCCCTTCTAGAATGGGCTTTCAGATTTTAATTTGCTGGGTACTTGATGTAACCCATGTGAGTTATGGTTTCTAGGTTACCGTCATATCTGAATCATTGGTCAAAATCTTTCATTGAGAATTAATTAATGTGAGCTCTTATCTTATTTCACAAAGCTGAGTGTTTTATTCTGCATGGCAGTGGAATGCATCTTACTTGTGATATTGTCACCTTTATGTCCCCCAATGAAATTCAGCACTCAGTTTCCTCCCTGGATCCGGACTGGCTGCTGCTTTGGTGTTCTCCATCTTGGTCATGGCACCACCCTCCTCCTAGCCCAGATACTCTTTGACCTCTTTGCAGACGCTTCTTTGCATTTGACATCCAGAACTTGCCAAGTCCTTTCAGTGTCACTTCTGAACCATCCCTTCCGTTCAGCCATTCCCATCTTTGGTGCTCTGTCTCCAGTTTGGGTCTTTAATGCCCGTTTCTTGTGTACTGGTACCAGTCCCTTGTCTGCTTGTCCACAATCTTTTCCACTGTAGTCTGCTTTAGTGCTTCTGACTATTTCTCAGCCCCCCTCTCAGGAACTTTGAAACAGTTCCCCATCACTTACAGACTAAAGCTGTAGTTCCTTGTTTGGCTGTCAGAGTCTCACTGACCACCTTTGAAAGGTTTCTCTGTCCCTGTCATCTTCCAGGTACACTGTTGATTATTCCCCGTATCCTCCCAAGATGTCCTGCTCCAACGGCTGCCTTTCCCGTCTCACACCCTTCACTCCTGCCTCTACAGGGCCCAGCACCTGTGTTAGAACTCACCCTTGTATCCGTCTCTACTTAGAGATTTTCCATCCTTTTTATCAACCCCTATTGCATTTGTCTTTACTTCTCATGGGGCATTGATTTATTAGGATTATAGTAGCTTACATGAGTGTCCTTCTCATCTCCTACACTGCAACTTTCTTGGGAGAGCAGGGTTTGTGAGTCTTTTCGCGCACCACTACCCCTGTACACCACAGGTACTGAGGAGATATTTCCATAGTGAGGATGCTGATTGTCCCAGTGGTTCTATTTATTTATTTTTGGGTCTGTTTTTGAATAGACTGTCCTTAGGGAATGTTTATTGCTTTCTTGTATGTGTAAAGTAGGAAGAAACTGCATCAGAGACCTTCGTGATATGATCACAGACGATCATACTGGAAACTGATGAGAGAGAATGTGGCTGTGGCTGTGGCTGTGGCTGCGTGAGGGGCAGAGGCTCAGTGCTGTGCCAGGCCACAAGCGATGCCACCTGGGGCTGGGGGGAGCTTCAGAGAATGCACGGCCTTTGCGCTGGATGATGAGTAGAATGTAAATAGGGACTTAGGGGGCATTCTAAGGGAGTGTTGGGTGTAAAACTTCCAGGGTACGAGAGCACTTTAGTTATTTCTGCAAATGTGTGTCATTCTGCCTGGCTCAACTATGGTATGGATAAGACGAACTGAGGCGATGTGAAGGAAGACTAGAAAGATACTGGTCGGAGCCTGTTTGAGGCAGGCCCTTTCAGGCCAGGGAGTTTGGGCGGTGGGAAGGGAGGTCGTTTTGTTTGTTTGTTTTTAAATACTGAGAGTTTTTTAGTAATATAATGAAAATTTTTCTCCCTGTTAAAGAAGCCACCCCTGATGATTATTATTATTACTTTGTCTACTGCATGAACACAGTGTTGGATGTGTTCTGAATGCGGCTCTGACCTAGTACAGCACTTGTCTCTGTTTTACTCACACATTTACTGGATACTTCTGGTGCTCAGGTAGGTAACTCTAATTCAAGGTTTAAAGCTTTGAATTGACTGGAGTCTGGTCTGTCACAGGGTCTTCAGTTCCCTTTCTTGTTCATGATTCCTAGTATCTGGGCCATACTGTCATGGCTTTTCCAAAGTATCTTCAGGGGCAGAAGATTTAAACTGTGTATTTTGTAGTACATAGAAAAATATAAATCATATACAATATGAATATGGCCTTAAAAAGAGCATGGAGACATTTAAAAATTATCTTTTGTTTGTGAGTTTAAGGGTAGAGTTGCTGTTTAGTGAGTGCTTTCTTTTTTGATACTTAATTTCCTACTGCTATAAGAAATCTGCCCTGGGGCCAGCTTTGTGGTGCAATGGGTTAAGTTGATGGGTACATCCCATATCAGAGTACTGATTCCAGTCCTGGCTGCTCCACTTCCAATCTACCTTCCTGCTAATGCACCTAGGAAGGCAGTGGAAGATGGCCCAAGTGCTTGGGCTCCTGCTGCTAGTCCTGGCCACTGCCGCCATTTGGGGACTGAACCAGTGGATGGAGCATCTCTGTCCCCCTCTCTCTCTCTCTGTTACTCTGCTATTCAAATAAATTTAAAAAGAAAAATCTTAAATTAAAAAACAAAAAGAAATCTGCCCTTATGCTGTTTGTTAGTCTTTGTTTGATGGTAGAAAACTGGATAATCCATTTGATCAAAGGTGTTAGGGTAATGATCCAGCTCCCTGCTGTTTGTAGAGTAATGATGTAAGGAAAAAAATTAAAAATAAATGCAATGCAAGCATCCCATATGGGTGCTGGTTTGTGTCTTGGCTGCTCCACTTCTGAGCCAGCTCTCTGCTATGGCCTGGGAAAGCAATAGAAGATGGCCCAAGTCCTTGGGCCCCTGCACCCACATGGGAGACCTGGAGGAGGCTCCTGGCTCCTGGCTTCGGATTGGCACAGCTCCGACCGTTGCGGCCAACTGGGGAGTGAGCCAGTGGATGGAAGATTCCCCCCCACCTCTGCCTCTCTGTAATGCTGCTTTCAAATAAATAAATAAATCTTTTTTAAAAAAAGTAAATACAGCTAGTGTTTGGGACTTCACACACACACACAAAAGCATTATTTCATCAAGAAGATTTATGTTTTTCATTATGATTGATTTCATATCTAGAATAGTGTTTGGATTCTGTCATTTAGATCCTAGAATTCAATACAGAAATAGAGAATTTAAATAAAGTCTCCAAAAAGATGACTGATGTTGAGGAATTGCTTTAAAAGGAAAGGAGAAAGAGAGCTAAATATATTCATCTTGGCTGAGAGACAGTGAAGTAAAGACATAAGTCTATAAATATTTGAAACTTGTAAACACCATGGGAGAAAAGATGTATCTTAATTTTACAACAGGATATAGCTAAGAGTAAGAAGATGAAATATAGGATGACTCATTTTTATGGGATTACTATTCTGGTAGACTGGAGGATTGCCAGATAGAGTTTATCTCTTGTGAAATGAGGAGCTTCTTGAGAGCAAGGTTCATGGCTCACTAACGTTCATAGTCTAGTGTTGGCCTCTTGTTTGTGCTTGTAAGGCACTTGAATTGAGTTTCAGCAAAACACCTGGCAATTTCACATGATTCTTTAGAAAAGATAGAGAAATGCCGGTGAATGATAGTAGTATTAAGTGGATTTATGGCTTCTTAGTTTCTTAGTTTCCTCCCTCCCTCCCTCCCTCCCTCCCTCCCTCCCTCCCTCCCTCCCTCCCTTCCTTCCTTCCTTCCTTATTTGAAAGGCAAAATTACAGAGAGAGAGAGAGAGAGGGGAGAGAGACATCTTCCATCCCCTGGTTACTCCCCAAATGGCTGCAACAACTAGGGCTAGGCCAGGCTGAAGCCAGGAGTTTCATCTGGGTCTCCAATATGGGTGCAGGGGCCCAAGCACTTGGGCCATCCTGTGCTGCTCTCCCAGGTGCATTAGCAGGGAGCTGGATCAGAAATGGAGCAGCCAGGACTCGAACCACTGCCCATATGGGATGCTGGTGCTGCAGGTCATGGCTTTACTCTGCTGTGCCACAGCACGGGCCCCCTTAGTTTCTTACTATTGCTACTATATCAGTGATGTGAACTCAGTTATCAATAAGACAATTTCTTTTTCTACTTCCATGCCCCAGGATCAGCACATGATGAGCACTATGTCTTTACTGAATGAAGGGTATAAATGAATGACTTAGCTCTGTCTTTTCAAAAATATTTGTAGACATCTCATCCCAAATTTCAACTTAGACTTTGAATAATAATTATTTTTCACATTAGTGGAAACACTTGCAATCTTTTGATGTCTGTAGACACAAATAACTATAAGGTCTGCAAATATGATAAATGGAAATTTTGTGAGCTCCAATAGAAGGAGGAAATAATTTCATGTCCAGGAATATTTGGGATTTTTTTTGTTAATTAATATCTACTAACACTTTCGAATTATCAAAAAGTCATTTCTGTCATAGACCTAAAGACTTATTTATCCTGTTAGAGGTCTGCCATATTAGGAGTAACAGCAACAAGAACCCAAGAAACTGGCCATTATTTCAGTTGATTAAAGAAAATTATGCAATAGACCTTCTAGCTCCAGAGGAAAGTATATTACATGACTCTGGATATTTGACCATCCAAATTGACAGTAAACTAGCGTTTTGATTGGTTGATTCCCCACCCCCATCTGTCCGCCACTTCCTTATGATACCTGCTTGTTCAGGTAGAATACTTACTGGGTTTTCAACACCATTCTGGGTTGTTTATGGCTATGTATATTTTTACTCTGTGTTGGTTATCTAAGAGGTACTTTAAAAAGTTTGTGGAAAATGGAATTAATTGATAAATTTAAGGGCCAGTGTTGTGGTGCAGTAGGTAAGCTGTTGCTTGTGATGCCAGCATCCCATATGAGAGCTGATGTTCCTGCTTATGTGCCCAGGAAAGCATCAGAAGATGACCCAAGTGCTTGGGCACCTGCTACCCATTTGGGAGATCCAGATGGAGTTCCAGGTTCCTGTTCGGCCTGGACTAGCCCTGGTCATTACAGTCATTTAGGAAGTGAACCAGTGCATGGAAGATCTTTGTCTTTCCTTCCCCCTCTGTAACTCTGTCTTTCAAATAAATCTTTTTTTAAAAAAAAAGATAAATTTGTCTTGATGTAAAAAATTTTTTAAATCTATGCACAATTTTTTATAATATAGATTTCCATGAACTTTTTGAAGACCACTCAAACTGTTGTGTGAAAAACTAACTCAAGGTGCTGGCATTGTGGTGTAGTGGGTTAAGCTGGCTCCTGACTTCAGCCTGGCCCAGCTCTGGCTGTTGCAGCCATTTGGGGAGTGAACCAGTGGATGGAAGATCTCTTTTTATTTATTTATTTTTAAAAGATTTTATTTGTTTGTTTGAGAGGCAGAGTTACAGACAGAGAGGGAGAGACATCCCGTTACTTTTGCACTATTTACAGAACAGAGTAGCTCACTCAGTACTGTGCATAACAGGAGGTGGGGAGGTTTGGAAATCATGCTCAAAACTGCCTATGACAGGGGCTAAGAGTCTTTTAAGTTGTCCTTATTTAGTAGAAAAACAGCAAAGACAGTGTAAATATCTCTTTCATTTATTTTTAAAATATTTATTTATTTGAAAGAGTTACAGAGAGAAAGAGAGAGAGAGAGATCTTCACCTGCTACTTCGCTCCCCAAATGGCTGCAATAACCAGGAGTAGGCCAGGCTGAAGCCAGAAGCCAGGAACTTCTTCTAGGTCTCCCATGTGGGTGCAGGGGCCCAAACACTTGGGCCATCCTCCATGCTGCTTTCCCAGGTGCATCAGCAGGAATACTGAATCAGAAGTGGAGCAGCCATGTCTTGAACCATTACCCATATGGGATATGGTGGCTTAACCCACTGCATCACAATGCCAACCAACCCCCCACCCCCAGATACTTTTGAAGATTTATTTGAAAGTCGGAGTTAGAAGGAGAGACACAGAGAATCTTCCCCATCCACTGTTTCTACTCCCCAAGTAGCTGCAAATACCAGGGCTGAGCCAGGCTGAAGCCATTAGCCAGGAGCTTCTTGTGTCTCTCCCATGTGGATGCAGGGGCCCAAGCCCTTGGGCCATCCTCTGTTACTTTCCCAGATGCATTGGCAAGGAGCTAGATCAGAAGTGGATCAGTGGGGCTTGAACTAGAGCACATTTGGAATGCCGGAGCTGCAACTGGTGGCTCAACCCACCCCTCAGTCCTCTCCTTGCTGTTGAACCATAGGTTTAATCTACTTCAAATCAGAGGGTGTGTTCAACTGAGATCGGAGGCTTTTGGCTTTGAACATAGCTAGAGATTTCCTTCTTTGTTGTACCGTCTGAGGCCTATGCTTATCACTCCTGTTAGTGCTTTGATATTTTTATAGTTCTCACCTTTGTACAGAGCATAGGCAAATATGCAGAGGAAAAATTTAAGCAGTGGCACATACGTTGTTTTCCAAGGTCAGTAATTCTGCCAAGCTGTCCCAGCTAGCTGACAGGCAGTGAAAGGCACCATGTGGAATCATGAAATACTCTAGTCCTTTAGCTAAAGATAACATTTAAAAACATCATTGTATGGAAGTCCAATACATGAACTTCAGAGACTGCTTCTGTGTTCAGCCAGCTAGAACACAGGTGCTGCACTGTTCACGTTTGTGGGGATCTGGTTAACATGAGTGCTCCATGGTCACTGTGCAGCTCAGCTTCTCCTCCCACCCGTCTCACAAGGAGGTACATCAAATCTTTAATTGTCTCTGTTGAACAGGGCCTGATGAGGCCATTTTAGCCTCAGAAAAGTCCTGAAATCTTTGGTAACCATCATCCCAGCAATTTGTATGCCTTTTATTATTGTTTTAGAGTTTTAGCCTTGCTTTAGTTCTTAGTTTTTACATAGCTTTGAGATCCTGTACTTTAATAAGTTTTGCTTTCTGAGATGGCTAATCTTGATGCATAAACCTCAGTTTACTCATCTGCCAAATGGGGATAGCAATTTATATGGTGGTTGACTCCTCCATCTTAGCGCCAGGATTCCCGGATTTCTTCCTCACTTTCCTTCTGTAGATGCTTTTGTACAATCTTTTCTTGGTTCTGTCAAAAATCTGAAGATGTCCTTTCTTTGAACATGACTTTTGCGTCCCCAGAATTCCTGTAGCTGAATGCTTTTCTTGCCTTTTTCTGCTCTACAAAGCAGAGACCTAGTACAGATATGTGAAATGTGCCTCTTGGTGTTAAAAAAAAAAAAGTAGAGCCGGCGCCGTGGCTCAATAGGCTAATCCTCCACCTTGCGGCGCCGGCACACCGGGTTCTAGTCCCGGTTGGGGCGCCGGATTCTGTCCCGGTTGCCCCTCTTCCAGGCCAGCTCTCTGCTATGGCCAGGGAGTGCAGTGGAGGATGGCCCAGGTGCTTGGGCCCTGCACCCCATGGGAGACCAGGAAAAAGCACCTGGCTCCTGGCTCCTGCCAGGATCAGCGCGGTGCGCCGGCTGCAGCGGCGGCCATTGGAGGGTGAACCAGCGGCAAAAGGAAGACCTTTCTCTCTCTGTCTCTCTCTCACTGTCCACTCTGCCTGTCAAAAAAAAAAAAAAAAAAAAAAAAAGTAAACTAACTGTGTTTCATTATGTTTATATTTAAATATTGCCAAGCCTTCATATTTAAAAATTGAAATCTTATACATTTTTGTTTTCTCTTTTTTCCTCCTTTTTGTTTTTTATTTATTACTATTATTTAGTAAGTACTTTAAATGACTTTTTATTCTTGAATAAGGCTTTTAAAATATTTTTATTTTCACTTTTAAAGAATTTATTGGGGCCGGCACCGCCATAGCTCAATAGGCTAATCCTCTGCCTGCGGCTCCGGCACACTGGGTTCTAGTCCTAGTCGGGGTGCCGGATTCTGTCCTGGTTGCTCCTCTTCCAGTCCAGCTCTCTGCTACGGCCCAGGAGTGCAGTAGAGGATGGCCCAAGTGCTTGGATCCTGCATCTGTATGGGAGACCAGGAGAGGCACCTGGCTCCTGGCTTCGGATCAGCGCGGTGCGCCGGCCGCAGCCCCCATTGGGGGGGTGAACCAACGGAAAAGGAAGACCTTTCTCTCTGTCTCTCTCTCTCTCACTGTCCGCTCTGCCTGTCAAAAAAAAAAAAAAAAAAAAAAAAAAGAATTTATTGGAGGCTGGCGCTGTGGCGCAACAGGTTAACGCCCTGGCCTGAAACGCCAGCATCCCATATGGGTGCTGGTTTGAGACCTAGCTGCTCCACTTCCGATCCAACTATCTGCTATGGCCTGGGAAAGCAGTAGTGGATGGCCCACGTCGTTGGGCCCCTGCACCCATGTGGGAGACCCGGAAGAAGCTCCTGGCTCCTGGCTTCAGATCAGCGTAGCTCCGGCCGTTGTGGACAATTGGAGAGTGAACCATCGGATGGAAGACCTCCCTCCCTCCCTCCCTCCCTCCCCTCTCTCTGTGTAAATCTGACTTTCAAATAAATAAATACTTCTTTAAAAATTATCTATTTATGGAGCTGGTAGTTTTAAGCCTCTGCCTGTGGTGCCAGCATCCCATATGGGTGCTGATTTGTGCCCTGGCTGCTTTTCTTCCGATCCAGCTCTCTGCTATGGGCTAGAAAAGCAGCAGAAGATGGCCCAAGTGCTTGGGGCCCTGCACCCATGTGGGAGACCCTGGCTTTACATTGGCCCAGCTCCAGCCATTGCGGCCATTTGGGGAGTGAACTAGCAGGTGGAAAATCTTTCTCTCTTTTTCTCTGTCTGTAACTCTACTTATCAAGTAAATAAATAAAATTTTAAAAAGAAGTATTAAAAATTTATTTATTTATTTGAAGGAGGTACAAAGACAGAGATTTTTCTACCCACTGGTTTACTCCCCAGATGACTGCAGTGGCCAGGGCTGGGCCAGACCAAAGCCAGTAGCCAAAAGCTTTGTTTGGATTTCCCTCATGGATGGCAGGGACCCAAACACTTAGGCCATCTTCTGTTGCTTTTCCCAAGCCATTAGCAGAGAGCTGGATTGAAAATGAATCAGCCAGGACTTGAACCGGTGTCGATATGGGATGCCAGCATCGCAGGCGGCAGCTTTACTCACTATACCACAATGCTGGTCTCTATTTTCAGTTATTTGGAAGATACAGAGACAGAGAGATCTTCCACCTGCTGATTCACTCCCCAAATGCCTACAACAGCCCGGGCTGGGCCAGGGTGAAGCCAGGAACCCTGAACTTAATCTGTGTCACTCACAGGACCCGAGTACTTGAGCTGTCATCACCTGCTGCCTTCCAGGGCCTTGGTGGCTGGATGCTGCAATCAGGAGCCACATCCAGGAACTGAACCCAGAGACTAAGCTGTGGGATATGAGCATCTTAGCCAGCAACTTAGCTGCTAGGCCAAATGTCCACTCCTGAACTGAATTTTTAAAAGTAAGGGAGGAGCCAGGAGAAGCTGAGAACTCAGTCTGGTGCACCCATGTGGATAGCAGGGACCCAAGCACTCCAGCCAACGCCTGCTGCCTCTTAGGGTATACATTGGCAGGAAGCTGAAGTCAGAAGTTGAGCTGGGACTGGAACCCAGGCACTTGGATATGGAATGCTGGCAGCTCAAGTGTCTTAACTGCTGTGCCAATACCTGTCCCTGAAAGAGATAATACTAAGTCAAGTCTTTGGAGCTGACTGTTCCATGCTAGTCCTATGACTTCCTACTTGTGTGTTTTCAATTTGATTTCTTACCAGTCTGCTCAGAAGAGACAGAAAAAGCATTTATTTTAATATGGTTTAATCTTTGTGATTTGTTTTAGAATTCAGAGCTTAGCATTAAAAAGCAAAGTGTGTCTTCAGAGTCTGGGAACCTGCAATTTCAAGTGATTTTTGGACAGTTATAAATCTCATCCTGCTGAAGATGACAGATCTTGCCAGTGACCTTTGGTTGCTAACTAGTTCCTTAGAGCAGGACCCTGGTGGTGTCTCAGCTGTTCACGACTGCAGCTGGAGACCTGGCCTTCGTTGGCAGTGATGCCATCCACACGCACAGGGGACTCCTGCTCCTCTGCCTCTACGGGAGGCCTGGTGGAGGTCAGAGCAGACACTTCCTACAGTGCTCTGCACACTGTGGCACACGCCTTCTGTATATAAGAAGGCATTGTGGTGTTTTCTAGACCACAAGCTGTGGGGTTTTTTTTTGCTTGACAGTTCTTCCATCATCTACACTCAGAGCCCAGTAACTGGAGCTTTGCACAGAGTGCTGTGCATCTGTCAGTTTGAGTTAGAGCACAGTGCTCTGCCATCTGTTCCACAGGCAGAGAATACACACTCAGAATCACACTTCCAGGAGGGCCAGCTTTATAGGGGACATGGTTTGACTCACAGTGACATATGACGCCTCTTAGGTTTAGCTCAGGAACAGGGTTCATTTGATGATCCCTGACTTTAATATTTGACAAACACATGTGTTTAGAAGGAAGGCCATTTGCCAAAGTAACTTCAAGGTCACTATCTTAGTCTTTTTTTTTTTTTTTTCTGTAACAGAACACTACAGATTGGGTAATTTATAAACAATAAAAGTTTATTCGGCTCACAGTTCTGGAGCCTGGGAAATCCAAGATTGAGAGGTCACATCTGGTGAAGGCCTCGGGCTGCATCTTCCTGGGGCAGAGTGGAGGGCAGAGAGGGTGAGAAAGAGCGAGGGATCAAACTTAGCCCTAAGCCCATGGATAATCAGCATCATCATCTCAGCCTGATCATCTCCCAGAGGGGTCCCACCTTTTAACCCTGTTGCTTTGGGAGTTTCCAACACATGCTTTTGGGGGGACACATTGAAACTACAGCAGTCACCAAGAGGACTGATAATCAGGATATATCCCACAGGGGGCTGGTGCTCTGGTTCAGTGGGCTAACCTCTGCCTGTAGTGCCGGTATCCCATATGGGCACTGGTTCGTGTCTTGGCTGTTCCTCTTCCAATCCAGATCACTGCTATGACCTCGGAAAGCAGTGGAGGATGGCCTAAGTGCTTGGGCCCCTGTACCCATGTGGGAGATCTGGAAGAAGCAGCTCCTGGCTCCTGGCTTTGGATGGGCTCAGCTCTGGCTGTTGCAGCCATTTGGGGAGTGAAGCAGTGGATGGAAGACCTCTCTGTGTCTCCCCTTCTCTGTCTGTAACCCTGCCTTTCAAATAAATAAATAATCTTAAAAAGAAAAATCAAGATATCCCACAGTGACAGCAATGGCATGCACTGGTTAGGAACCCACTCAGGAGCCCAGTATGTTGAGACCTGTGGCTAAAACTGAAGAATCAATTCAGGCATGCTGTTTTGTGAGATTAATTTTGAGAATTTAATTTAATTGAGAATTTATAAGTGAGTGTACATCAAGAAGTTCATGGAGTGAGCCAGTGTTGTGGTGCTGCAGGTTAAGCCACTACCTGTGACGAGCGCCCCATATGAGCACTGGTTCCAGTCCCAGCTGCTTCACTTCCAACCCAGCTCCCTGCTAGTGCTCCTGGGAAGGCAGCAGAAGATGGCTCAGATATTTGGGCCCTGACATCCACATGGGAGACCTGAATGAAGCTCCTGGCTTCTGCTTGGCCCAGCCACAGCCATGTGGCCATTTGGGGAGTGCACTTAAGAATGGAAGATCTCTCTCTGTCTCTACCTCTCTCTGTACCTCTGCCTTTCAAATAAATAAATGTATCTTTTTTAAAAGTTCATGAAAAAATAGAATTAAACTATAATGCACATTTTCCCCACATACAATAACATGCATCCATTTTTAAAACAATTTTTTTTTTTTTTTTTGAGGACAGAGAGAGTGAGCAAGTGAGCTCTCATGCAGTATTTCATTCCCAGTTGCTTGCCATGGCCAGGGGAACGGAACTGAAGCCAGGAGCCAAGAACTCAGTCCAGGTCTCCCATGTGGGTGGCAGGAACTCTCTGCTTGAGTCATCACTCCTGCCTCCCAGGGTCTCCATTCACAGGAAGCTGGAATCAGGAGCAGGAGGTGGGAGTCGAACCCAAGCACTCTGATGCAGGGTGCCATTAATGGGTATCTTACCCACTAGACCAAATACCCACCACAAGATGCACCCACTTTAATACAGATTGATGAGTTTTGATCGCTGTTTGTCCTGGCAAGCTACTGCAGACATCCCATTTCAGTAGCAATATATATCCTTTATTGAGAGTGAGGAGTCCTTGCATTCAGAGAGTTACCAGATTACATGTGGTGGCTATTTCATGGATCATAGTCTCAACTAAGTGCACTTGTGGGTAGGTGCCTTCTGAGGGTGAAGGCTTTGGGTCAGTTGACTATCATGCGTTCTCCCATCTGCTTTTTCACTCTCAGCCCTGGCCTGGAGTGTATCTCTGGGAGACTGGTTCTAACCTAGGTCTCTCACTGTCCATGGAGAGTGAACTTGTTGATATTCTGGATCTTTCTTCTCTCTGGGACTGTGTTTCTTCATCAACAAAATAAGAGGGCTCAGTCTGATCATTTCTTTCTCTGATTCTTCTCATTTCTCATGAGAACAAAACCAAATTATTTGAGTACAGATGTCACAAATGTAAATAGAAAATGACTTCCCACCAGTGTTGCTTTGTGGAGGGTGGATTGTACTCTTTAATGAACTGGATAGAATCCGAATACCTTTGTATCATTGATGTCAATGTGGAGTATATCCTGATTATACTCTCTTAGTGACCTTAAGTTAGGAAAATAGCCTCCCAGACACATGTATTTGTCTTGCATTGAGCTTTTTATAATGGTTGCTTTTAATTGGTTCTTGTCAGAGAAAAGAAAGCCTTATCTCTGCCGTACAGGCTTGTAACTGCTTCTAAAAGGCAGACAAAGAAGTGCATTGTTAGCTGTTGGCAGTGCTGGGTCAGCTGGCGTTGTTTACCATGAACACTGAAGTTTGGTTTGCACAGGTGTTGTATTACAGACACTGCTAGACTGGTTTAAGGTGAAATGAAATTATCACAGCATTCAATATTATAAGCTGCTCTTGATTTACAGATAGCCTGCATTTTAGCTGTAAACATGTCATTTCCATCTGGGAAGGCATCTTCATTGAGAAACAGCATTTTCACAGTGGTTAGGATCTCTGTGGACAAAGGTCTGTTTAACCCACAATTTACCTAAAGTATGACACTAATAGGATCATAGACCCTAACTCTTGTTTTTAATTGGTTTTTAATTATAATTGGATTTTCTATGGTTAGAAATGCTGGTTTACAGACTTAGAATATTTGGTTTACAAAGATATTTTGATTTCTTGCTATGTACCAGACATTGTGCTGGGTGGCCTTGCAAATGTAGGGTTTAATAACATGCAGTCCAGAGGCCAGCACTGTGGCCTAGCTGGTAAAGCTGCCACCATCCCACATCCCAGCTGCTGCACTTCTAATCCAGCTCCCTGCTTATGTGCCTGGGAAAGCAGTGGAAGATGGCCCAAGTGCTTGGGCCCTTGCACCCACAAAGGAGACCTGAATGAAACTCCTGGCTACAGCCTTCTGCCTGGGCCAGCCCTGGCCATTGTGGCCATTTGGGGAGTGAACCAGCAGATGGAAGATTTCTCTATTTCTCTCCCCCTGCCCATAATTCTGGCTTTCCAGATAAATAAATAAATCTTTTAAAATATAGATATAAATAAATAAATAAATAAATAAATCACAATCCTTTCCCTCAGCGTAGACATGGTGGGGAAGAGCCAATGACTGGAAAAATCCTAAAGTGACAGTTTGAAAAAGAAACAGGGTACATTCAAAGAACAGTGAAGTCTGAGGTACTGAGAATGTAGGAGGAGAACTCCTAACCACTTGCTAAGGGGCCTCTCTTGGGGCTGACTCCCCAGCTAGATGAGGCAAAAGAAGAGGCAGAGAGAGAGGTAGTGACCAGGTGAGGGTGGATCTTCACTGTCCTGCTGGGAAGTGTGGATTGCTGGTGAGGCTGGTTTCCTGAGATGGACAATGAAGACAGGTTGTGGAGATTTGGTCTGAGGAAACAGGGATAGGAATTTTATCAGGTTATTGTAGTCAGCTGATTTAAGTCAATGAAAACCTGAGCTAGGGCAGAGGTGACCGGAATAGAGAGGAGAGAGATAAACGTTTGGGACTGAAGGTACTCAGATCTGAGGAATGATTATATTTGAGATATACAGGAGAGAGAAGTGTTTAGACTTCTGCTTTTGTTGACTGGCTGAGGAGAAAATACCAGAAAAAAGATGCAGTTTTGGCAGGGAAAGGTAAAACTTCTGTTTGGACAAGTTGAGTTTGTGGTGTTTGTGGACATGATCAACATACAGTTGACACCTCTCTCTCTCTCTCTCTCTAAAGATTTATTTATTGTTTTGAAAAGCAGAGAGGAGCCGGCGCTGTGGCGTAGTGATTAAGACCACCCACCGCCTGCAGTGCGAGCATCCCATATGGATGCTGGTTCAAGTCCTGGTTGCTCCACTTCCAATCCAGCTCTCTGCTATGGCCTGGGAAAGCAGTAGAAGATGGCCCAAGCCCTTGGGTCCCTGCACCCGCGTGGGAGACCCAGAAGAAGCTCCTGGCTGTTGAGGCCAATTGGGGAGTGAATGAGTGGATGGAAGAGCTCTCTCTCTCTCTGTGCCTCTCCTTCTCTCTCTGTGTAACTCTTGACTTTCAAGTAAAATAAGTAAATCTTAAAAAAAAAAAAAAAGCATATATATACGGGGGGAGGGGGGTGGGGAGAGAGAGAGAGAGATCCAGAGATGGAGATCTTCCATCCTCTGGTTACTCCCCAAATGCCGCCCCCCACATTCAGGGCTGGGCCAGGCTAAAGCCAGGAGCTTCTTTGGGGGTCTCCCACATGGGTGCAGGGGCCCAAGGACTTGGGCCATCTTCCACTACTTTCCTAGGCGCATTAGCAGGGAGTTGGACTGGAAGTAGAGTATCCGGGACTTGAACTGGTGCCCGTATGGGATGCCAGCACTTCAGGTGGCAGCTTAACCTTCGACGCCACAGAGCTAGCGCCAACAAATCTCTTGAGTTATCTGGAAGGCTAAAGAACCTGAAAGGGTTTAGATTTGGGAATCATTAATATGTGGGTTACTTTTGAAACTCTGGAATAAACTAGAATCAGAATTTTAAAAACCTGTATTCAGAAATGAGCTTGGCATATTTCAGGATAAGCGCTCACCCTGCTTTCCTGCAACCTCTTTTAAAATTGTGAACTTGTCTATCAAAGGATGCTCATGCCCTGCCCCATTATTGCTGGATACATCGTGAGTGCTAACCATTGGCGGTATAGTTTATTTGTTGATTTGTTTACTCATTAAACAGATAATTGTCTATCACTTATTACATGCCCAGACTTCAGCAAATACATGAAGTCGTGACAGAATCATCTTCCCTGTCCCACAGGAAGTTGTAGTCACAGTTATCAGAGTCTCTATACTTTTCAGTCCTCTACTCTCTGATCAGTGAGGTGTTTTAAAAGGGCAGGCAGTTTGATGATAGAGTAATATCATTAGCAAATGGCCTTTGTGTTTGCTTTAAGAAAAAAAAATGCGTGAGTCTTACTGTTAGGTTGTTTTTGCCCTATTTGTTAAAACACACAGCATCTTACATGTTTAGAGTGAACTGAGAACAGTTGCTTTCTTAGCAACGGGAACTGAGGCTTTTCTGGTAGGAACCCACTTTTGTGTCAAAGGTGGGGTAAGTTGTGCCACCCCTGTGTTTCAGTGAAGGATAGTTGTAGCCATGAGCACCAGGACTGCACTGTTCATTGTTTCAGAAACTAGTCTGACTGATACTCTGATTGTTTTTGTTCCTATTGTTCAAGATTGTAGACAATTGTGTTTGGGTTTTCTGTCTTCTTTATTGGTGCTGATAAGAGCCATATTGTGAGTTCCATATTTTTGTTAAACATCCTGAGGTGGAGTGTGCTAAGCAAATGTGGTGGAAAGATTGTGTATCTTCAGGCTGTTCTATTTGTGATGTGCAAGTTAACTGAAACAAATTTAACCCTGTGGAAAAAAAATTGATTCTATAAAAGGAAACAGCAAATCCGGAGTACATTAAGGCATCATGAATATAAATTCAAGAATTAACTAAATTCCACGAAGATAGAGATACTTCTGGAAGAGCTTCAGAGTAATCATATTAATCACATTATTTTCCCAACTTTGCCTTTAAAATACAATTGAACCAAAGTGAACCCTGAAGCACTGATTTGTGTATCTGATTTTATTGCTGATAACTTCAATGTGAGGCATCCAACTCCTGCCATTTCTGCTGTTTCTATGGCAACCAAAGTGTGCAAACCCAGCAGTATCACTTTCGTTCACAGCTGGCATTTTGTGTTCTCAGTAAGAAGACGAGTTTTGGTAAAGCGTAGTCGGTGTTAATTGGGATGTAACTGGGTCAGAACAATTTTGGGAGCCTTTTTTCCTCCTCTCAGGCTCCTGTGTGGACACGAGTGTGTGTGTGTGTGTGTGTGTGTGTGTGTGCTGACTGCACTTTCCCTTCTTCTCTCAAGCTTGTCCTTTTCCTGAAATTAATCACCATTGAGGTAGTCTTGGAAATTGGGCCTATCTTCTAAAAACATGCTTCATTGTGGAATCTGGAGGACTGGATGCAGTTCCTGAGCCTCACCCACAGCCCTGTGCAGATCCTTGAAAATTTCCATTAAAAAAAATTAGGGGCCAGTTTGTAATGGGAACGCCAGCATCCCATATGGGCACCGATTAGAGTCCTGACTGCCCCACTTCTGATCCAGCTCCCTGCTAATGTGGCTGGGCAAGCAGTGGAGGATGCCCCAAGTGCTTGGGCCTTTGCACCCACATGGGAAGACCCGAATGTGGCTCCTGGCTTCTGGCTTTGGCCTGGCCCTTGCGGCTGTCTGGGGAGTGAACCAGCAGATGAAGATCTTTTTCTCTCTCTCACTCACTCACTCTTTCCCTGCCTCTCCCTCTCTGTAACTGTGCCTTTCAAACAAATAAATAAATCTTTAAACAAAAAATGAAATGATTGATGTGAAAATGCTTTGAAAAATTAAATACATTTTAATGTTGATGACATCGTTTGTTTTGTTGTTATTTTGTGTGGGGAGCAGCCCGGACTGGACTGAGTTACTGGAATTAAGGATTTTTACGTCCATGATAGTAAGGATATATCCCTAAACCAGTGCCTAAAATATAGTCACCTAGAACATAGTAGGTGCTCAGCAAATAGTTATCCAATAAAAGAATGAATTAATATGTGTGGGGAGCAACTCAGACTAGACTGTTACTGGAATTAAGACTTATTCTATGCATCTGCTCTCCCACAATATGGCGCTGGGAGAGAAGTAAACAGCTTCCGCACAGCTGCTTCCAGTTCAACCAATAAACTGTAGGACTTGCTACTGATTGGAGGAGAGCAGCGTACTCGGCGTGTGGGCAGCCGAGTTGGGATTGGCGGAGGAAGACTATAAAGGAGGAGAGAGACGGCATGCATCAGTAACATCTAAGGGGAACCTCTAGCTGAAGGAACACCTGTGCAGCCCCCGAGAAGAGCCGGCCGGCGGTGTGCCGCTCCCCTGCGGAAGTGGGGAATGTGGCCAGGGGGAACTGCCCTTCCACGGAGGTGGAAGGGATAGTAGCCAACCCGGGAAGAACCAGCAGCAAACCCGGGGAGGGCCGAGCAGACGAAAGAACAGCGCAGGGTCCTGTGTCGTTCCTCCATGAAGAGGGGGAGCGACATAATGGTGCCGTGACTCGGATATGAAGCCTAGGCAGGGTTTAGTGTCGTTCCTCCATGAAGAGGGGGAGCGACATAATGGTGCCGTGACTCGGATAGGAAACCTAGGACGGATATGAAACTTAGGAGGGAAGAAACGGGAAGAAGCAGGAAAATACCGGAGAGAGAGACTAGCGAAGAGCCTAGGGAAAAGCCGGACGAAAAAGGTGCCGGAAGAAGCTATTGAAAGCCTAGGCATATTCAGATACGGACTACAAGGGGAAGCTGGGAGAAATCTCTAAGGTTGAAAGCGAAAGTGAAAGCTAGAACAAACAGACTCGGATGCGGACTGTGGGGAGAGGCCAGGAGAAATGAGGGAGGAGTATTGTTGGAGGAAAGCTTGGGGAAACATACCGGGTAGAGAAAAATGTTAGGGAAATTGAAGCCGCGGTGGGCAGGCCAAGGCGGAGACGAAAGCCACTTTGGGATTCTCAAGTTAGCCCGGGAATAGGGGGCGAAAAGTTGAAACCAGAAGCTGAAACGTAAGCCAGATTGGGATCCGTCTGATTAGCCCGGGGAGCAAAGGACGGGAAGCCAAACCGTGGGGCGGAGACGTAAGCTGGGTTGAATTCGCCAGGCTAGCCCGGGGAACTTAGATTGAATGCTAGTGGCGGACAAATAGCTACGCTGTGTGACTCGCGGAGGCTGCCGCGCGCAGACAGAGCGTGCGGGGCTCAAGTACATAGGGAACGCGGGGCTAGTGAGAGACCGTGGAGTGTGCGCGCAAAGCCGAGCCGCGCAGAGCCGAGCCGCGCAGATGAGAGAGGCGCGGGCTGAAGCGGCTCAGAGCCGGCGAGGCGCCGAGAAGCAGCCTCGGGGCGGAGCCCGCTGGCGGGGCGAGGCGCGGGGAAGCTGCGCGGAGCCGTGAAGCTGCCGGCAGGGCGAGGCGCCGGGAAGCTGCAGGGATAAGAGAAACAGAAGTTTAGAAGTAAAATGAGAGAAATGGGAATGTTGGCAGACAGAAGTAAAATGGGAGAAATAGGAATGCCCGGAGATAGAGAAGTAGAGAAATAGAAAGGCCTCCCCTCAACATGGCAATGAGAAAGCTTGGATTCGGTCTGCCTGATTAAGTGAGGCGATGAGCACCTGCGGGCGGCTAGCAGCTTATGCGCCGCAGGTCACCGAAGACAGGCACGAATTAACATCAGTAAGGCCTCCCCACAATACCGAATTAACATCAGTAAGGCCTCCCCACAATACAACAATTAGGAGGCTTGGATTCGGTCTGCCTGATTAAGGCGGTAAGCACCAGCAAGCAGCTCGACCAGAGTATGAGCTGCAGGTCACCGAAGATAGGCACGAACCAACACTAATAAGTCTCCCCCACAATACGGCAATGAGAAGGCTTGGATTCGGTTTGCCTGATTGTTAGGGCTTGTAAGCCCCTGCAGGCAGAGCGGAGCATGCGCTGCAGGGCACCGAATACAGGCACACATCAGCACCTAAAAACCTCCTCACAACATGGCGAAGAGAGGACCCGGATTCGGTTTGCCTGATTGATAGGACTTGTAAGAACCTGTGGCAACTCTAGCAAGTAGAGCAGAGTGTGTGCCGCGGGACACCGAAGACAGGCGCGTATCAACGCCAAAAAATAAAAAGAAAGGGGGATCTGTGGGGAGCAGCCCGGACTGGACTGAGTTACTGGAATTAAGACTTATTCTATGCATCTGCTCTCCCACAATATGGCGCTGGGAGAGAAGTAAACAGCTTCCGCACAGCTGCTTCCAGTTCAACCAATAAACTGTAGGACTTGCTACTGATTGGAGGAGAGCAGCGTACTCGGCGTGTGGGCAGCCGAGTTGGGATTGGCGGAGGAGGACTATAAAGGAGGAGAGAGACGGCATGCATCAGTAACATCTAAGGGGAACCTCTAGCTGAAGGAACACCTGTGCAGCCCCCGAGAAGAGCCGGCCGGCGGTGTGCCGCTCCCCTGCGGAAGTGGGGAATGTGGCCAGGGGGAACTGCCCTTCCACGGAGGTGGAAGGGATAGTAGCCAACCCGGGAAGAACCAGCAGCAAACCCGGGGAGGGCCGAGCAGACGAAAGAACAGCGCAGGGTCCTGTGTCGTTCCTCCATGAAGAGGGGGAGCGACATTTTGAAATCAACTTATCTTGTGTCCTTAACATTTATTTACTTGTTCTAAAAGGGACAGGAAACCCAGTAGATTGCTGCACCTTCAAAAGTGACCCCTGTCTGGGATTCTAGGTCTGAACTTAGCTTTAGGAGCCTTCCACTGTGGATACTGCCCAGGATGTCAGTTCCCTTCTCAGACTATACAGAAGAGCTCATAGGCCACTGCTCCCCTGAGCCGTGTCACCGCCGCTGCACTCATCCCTGACTGTACACAGGCACCCCACACCTGAGCTTCTAGTATGTTATGCCAGAGGTATCCCCACTAGCTGCAGAACTAGCTAGAGCCTCTGTTCTCATATTCCATTTTGGTGCTCATGTTTTCTGTTTCAACATAGAATGACTTTAAAAAGAGTTAGCTAAGTGATCTAACTAAAAGCAGCTTGTATTTCTCACATTCAGCAACTCATAATTCATTTTCATTTCTTATATGAAGCAATTTTTGCTCTCAAATCTCATACTTTGTCTCTCTTCTTTGTGTAGCTCTTTCAAATAAATTAATTTAAAAAAGTATGAGCTGTACTGTTATGAACGTTCTCCAGTATATCTAAAAATGGAATTACTGAATCAAAGTGTGTGCAGTTCAATTTTTCTTTTTAAAGAAAGGCCTTGTACAGAGAGAGAAGGAGAGACAGAGACAGAGATCTTTTGTCTGCGGGTTCATTCCCAAATGGCCTCAACAGCCAGAGCTGAGCCAGGCCAAAGCCAGGAGCCAGGAACCCTATCCTGGTCTTCCCTCTGGGTGACAGAGGTCCTGGTACTTGGGCCATCTTCCTCTGCTTTGTCAGGCACATTAGCAGGGAGCTGGGTCTGAAGTGGAGCAACCAGGACTTGGACTGGTACTCTGATACAGGATACTGGTTTGGAAACAGTAACTTAATCTAAAATGCTGGCCCCAGTTCAGTTTTTCAAGATGATGCCAAATTGTTTTTCAGACAAATTATACTAATTTATTCTCACACCAGCAATGTATCAGAGTTTCCACTGACTTACCTCTTATTCAACAATTTTTTTTAAATTTTGTTTTATTTGAAAGAGAGAGATCTTCCATACTCCAATGGTTTGCTATAATGACCAGAGCTGGGCCAAGCCAAAGCTAGGATCTTTGAGCTCCATCCAAATTTCCCATGTGAGTGGCTAGGGATCCAACAACTTGAGCTATTATCTGCTTCATCCCAGGGTACTCATTAGCAGGAAGCTGACATTGGAAGTGGAGCCAGGACTTGAACCCAGGCACTACCCCATGGGATGCAGGTATTCCAGGCAGCATCACAGAACCACTGTGCTAAATGCCTGCCCCAACAAGTTTAACCAATCTAGTAGGTGTAGAGCTATTTGGTAGCTCACTGTGAGGTTGAACATCTTTTCATATGCATCTTGGTTAAATATGTTTCTGCTTTAGTTAAATGTGAGTTGGACAGTTTTCTACTTGATTGTTTTTCATGTTGACTTAGAGGATTTTTTTTTTTTTTTAAGATTTTGTTTGAAAGGCAGAGTAAGAGAGGGGGAGAAACGGAGAAAAAGGTCTTCCAGTAGTTCACTTACCAAATGCCCACAACAGCAGGCTGAAGCCATGAGCCAGGAACTCCATGGGGTTTTCCACATAGGTAGCAGGGACACAAGTACTTTAGCCATCATCTGCTGCTTTCTCGGGTGTATTAGGAGGAAGTTGGGTTAGAAGCAGAGTAGCTGGGACTCTAACTAGAAACTGTGATAGGGAAGGCTTGTGTCCTGAGTGGTGGGCTTAACCTGCTGTGCTACAACACCTGCCCCTCATAGGAATTCTTCTCTTTTCTCTCCTCTCCTCTCCTCTCCTCTCCTCTCCTCTCCTCTCCTCTCTCCTCTCTCCTCTCTCCTCTCTCCTCTCTCCTCTCTCCTCTCTCCTCTCTCCTCTCTCCTCTCTCCTCTCTCCTCTCTCCTCTCTCCTCTCTCCTCTCCTCTCTCCTCTCTCCTCTCTCTCTCTCTCTCTCTCTTTTTTTTTTTTTTTTTTTTTTAAGATTTATTTATTTGAGAGGCAGAGGGAGAGGTCTTCCATCCTCTGGTTCACTCTCCAAATGGCCAAAGCTGGGGTAATCCGAGGCCAGGGGCCGGGTCTCCCATGTGGGTACAGGAGCCCAAGGATTTGGGCCATCTTCTACTGCTTTCCCAGGCCATTAGCAGGGAGCTGGACTGGAACTGAAACAGCCAGAACTCCAACCGGCACCTATTCGGGGTGCCCAGTGCTGCAGGCAGAGGCTTAACCTATGTCACAGTGCTGGCCCCAGGAATTCTTTACTGAATACAAAATTTAAATTCGATGTTTATATGTGTTGCAAATATTTCTTTTTTTTTTTTTTTTTTTTTTTTTGGACAGGCAGAGTGGACAGTGAGAGAGAGAGAGACAGAGAGAAAGGTCTTCCTTTGCTGTTGGTTCACCCTCCAATGGCCACCGCGGCCGGCGTGCTGCGGCCGGCGCACCGCGCTGATCCGATGGCAAGAGCCAGGTACTTCTCCTGGTCTCCCATGGGGTGCAGGGCCCAAGCACTTGGGCCATCCTCCACTGCACTCCCTGTGCCACAGCAGAGAGCTGGCCTGGAAGAGGAGCAACCGGGACAGAATCCGGCGTCCCGACTGGGACTAGAACCCGGTGTGCCGGTGCCGCAAGGTGGAGGATTAGTCTAGTGAGCCGTGGCGCCAGCCGCAAATATTTCTTCCAGTTTGTGCTTTAAAAAAATAATCTTCAGATGATTTGGATATTTATTTAATATAGCCAGATTGATTAGTCTTTTATGATCTGTATTTTTTATGTCTTAAGAAATTCTTCCCTACTTCAGGATGAAGACACTATTCTCTTACATTTTTTTCCAAAAATTCTGAAGTTTTGCTTTTCACAGTTTAAGGCTTCAGTCCACCTGAGATTGGTGTATGTGTGGTGTGAGGTGAGGATTCATTTTACTTCGTTTTCCTGGTTTGGATTACTTGGTGTGCCGGCACCATTTATTGAATAGTTTCTCCCTTCTTTACTAATCTTAAGCCCTTTTTCTCTTTGTAGCATGGATCCATGTTGGTTCTGTGTTCTGTGCTCTTGATCAGTGTGTCTCTCGGTGTACCAGTACCGCACTGTCTTAAATACCATCACTTTAAGCCTTAATATCTTGTTTTGATATCTTGTTTTGTTTTATATTTCTATTCACACTCCTTACCTCCAAGATATTCTAATTCATGATAATTTTGGTGATTCTTAGTTCTTTGTTTTTTGAGCTTTTGCAAGTTCCATACACACACACACACACAAAACCGTGATGAGATTTTGATCTAATTTATGTTGAACTTACAGGTAAGTATGAGGAAAATTGATATCTTCACTATATTGCATCATCTTTATCTCTAAACCTGGGATCCTAATTTACTTAGGACTTCTTAATGTCATCTGTGAAAACGTTTCATGCTCTGCATATATACCTTATGCATCCTTTGATGTATTTGTTCTAGGTACTGTAAGGTTTTAGTTGTTATAGAAGTGTTGCCGGCCGGCGCCGCGGCTCACTAGGCTAATCCTCCGCCTAGCGGCGCCGGCACACCGGGTTCTAGTCCCTGTCGGGGCGCCGGATTCTGTCCCGGTTGCCCCTCTTCCAGGCCAGCCCTCTGCTGTGGCTAGGGAGTGCAGTGGAGGATGGCCCAGGTGCTTGGGCCCTGCACCCCATGGGAGACCAGGAAAAGCACCTGGCTCCTGGCTCCTGCCATCGGATCAGCGCGGTGCGCCGGCCGCAGCGCACCGGCCGCAGCGGCCATTGGAGGGTGAACCAACGGCAAAAGGAAGACCTTTCTCTCTGTCTCTCTCTCTCACTGTCCACTCTGCCTGTCAAAAATTAAAAAAAAAAAAAAAAAAAAAAGTGTTGCCCTTAAAATTTTTTGTTTTCTCGCTCACATATAGAAGTACACTGACTTTTTCATATTATTCAATTATCCAGACATCTTGCTAAAACTTTCACTATTAATAATTTGTAAATACTTCATATTTTGTGTATATGATCACATCATCTGTGTAGGTGATTACATCAGATAGCAGTGGTTTTGTTTCTTCCTTTTCAATCTATATGCCTTTATTATTATTTTATACCATTGATTTACTTTTAATTTACAAGATTGATTTTAGAACTGGTGATAGTGGGCATCCTTACATTATTTCTGATTTTAAAGGAATGCTTCCTTTAATTGGACTACTTCCAATGTTTCCTAGTTTTTGTTAAATACTCACTATGAAGTTAAAGTTTTTTCTATTGTAACCTATTGAGAATTTTTGTTATGAATAGGTTAAATTTTTGTTAAAGATTTATTTTATGTATTTGAGAGGCAGAGTTACAGATAAAAGGAGAAACAGAGAGAGGTCTTCCATCTGCTGGTTCACTCCCCCAAATAGCCACAACGGCCGGAGCAAGGCCAATCCAAAGCCAAGAGCCAGGAGCTTCTTCCCGGTCTCCCATTTGGGTGCAGGGTCCCAAGCACTTGGGCCATTCTTTACTGCCTTCCCAGGGAAGCAGAGAGCTGGATTGAAAGAGGAACAGCCAGACATGAACCATAGCTGATATGGGATGCCAGTGCCACAGGCAGAGGCCTAATGTACTACGTCACAGTGCCGGCCCTAGGTATTAAATTTTATCAACTAGTTTTTCAGCTTCTATCAAGATGATAGAATCATTTTTTCTCTTTAGTTTATCGATATGCTGATGGACATGTATAAATTTTCTCATGCTAAGCCATTTTAACATTCCTGTTCCTGGGTTTGGTTCAACCACATTTTGTTTAATATTTTTGCATCTGTCATCATCAATGAGGGGGTTCTGAAAGTTTTGTTTTCCATGTTTTGTCTGGTTTGCTATCAAGATTATACTGTCCTTGTAGAAAATGTTTGGAACATTCCTTTTTTGTTTTTTCTGTTTTCTCAATGTTTGAATAATATTGAAACAATCTGTTCATTGAAAATTTGGAGAACTTGCAACTAAAATCATCTGGGGTTGGTGTTTCCTCCGTAGGAAGATTTTCAGCTTATTTAGTACCCCTTGATTTCTTCATGTTTTCTAATTCATTTTGAGTCAATTTGTAGGTTACATTTTCTTCTCTCTCTCTCTCTCTCTCTTTTTTTTTTTTTTTTTTTTAAGATCTATTTCTTTGAAAGAGTTACACAGAGAGAGAAGGAAAGGCAGGGGAGGGGGGAGGGAGAGAGCAGTCTTCCATCCACTGGTTCACTCCCCAATTGGCCGCAACAGGCGGAGCTTCTTCTGGACCCATTTGGGTGCAGGAGCCCAAGCACTTCAGCCTTCTTCCACTGCTTTCCCAGGCCATAGCAGGGAGCTAGATCAGAAGTGGAGCAGCCAGGACTCGAACTGCAGGTGGCGGCTTTACCCGCTACACCACAGCACCGGCCCCACATGTTCTTGACTTTGTCTTTTGTATACATTTTCACTTAATAAATGTCTTCATAGGATTCTTTGATCTTTCTGTCCTGTGCTGGTTTTGTATTTATATTCCTTTTGTCATTTGTAATGTTGCAGTTTTCCAGAGGCTTCAGGGATCATCTGTGGTTCTTTGATTTCTGTCCTTACCTTTATCTTTCTCCTTCTAGTTTCTGTGGTTTTATTCTGTTGAGCTTTTTCCTCTTCATCCTCCCCCCGCCCCCACTTCCCTCCTTCTTTCTCTCTTGAAACTTCTTAATGAGGGCACATGATGCATTATTTTCAGCCCTTCTTCCATCCTACCTTAAATATTCAGGGCTGAACATTTCCCTTATAAGTACTGCATTAGCTGCATTCCATGGTTTTTGATAAGGAATATCATTACTGTAGCATTGAATATTTTAAATTTCTTTATGGTTTCTCCTTTCATCACTGAGTAATTTTAGAAGTATTTTTAAATTCCCAAATGTAAGAAGCTTGAGGTTTATACATATGTGTGATTTACTTTTTTTTTTAAGATGTATTTATTTGTTTGAAAGAATTAGAGAGAGAGAGAGAGAGCGAGCTTCCATCCACTGGTTCACTCCACAGATGGCTGCCACAGCCAGAGCTGTACCAATCCGAAGCCAGGAGCCAGGAGCTTCTTCTGGGTCTCCCACGTGGGTGCAAGGGCCCAAAGACTTGGGCCATCTTCTACTGCTTTCCCAGGAATGTTAGCAGGGAACTGGATCTGAAGTAGAGTAGCAGGTACTTGAACCAGTGCCCATATGGGATGCTGGAATGACACAGTGCTGACCCCTGTCATTGACTTTTTTTTTTTTTTTTTGACAGGCAGAGTGGACAGTGAGAGAGAGAGAGACAGAGAGAAAGGTCTTCCTTTGCCGTTGGTTCACCCTCCAGTGGCCACTGCGGCCGGCGCATCGCGCTGATCCGAAGGCAGGAGCCAGGTGCTTCTCCTGGTCTCCCATGGGGTGCAGGGCCCAAGTACTTGGGCCATCCTCCACTGCACTCCCGGGCCATAGCACAGAGCTGGCCTGGAAGAGGGGCAACCGGGACAGAATCCGGCGTCCCGACCGGGACTAGAACCTAGTGTGCCGGCGCCGCAAGGCGGAGGATTAGCCTATTGAGCCGCGGCGCCGGCATTGTCGTTGACTTTTAACTCACTTGTGTCATGGTCATAGGACAGGGTCTGTTTGATAACATTTTCTTGAAATTACTGAGATTTATTAGTATTCAGTTAATATCTGTCAATGTTCTCTGTGTGCTTAAGAAATATTTAAATCCTCTAATTGTGGGGTTAAAAATGTGTGTGTCCACTAGATTATCCTTGTTGTTGTGTCTTTTGAGGAGTCTATGATTTACTAATCTTTTATCTGCTTGATGTGACTACAATTAGTACAGTTAGAAAAATTATGTTATCATTGGTCTCTTTCCTTCCTGAAGTTAGGTCAGATGTGTGTATGTGTGAGTCAAGTTTAGGATTGTGCCTCTTCCTGAATTGAACATTGTCTCATTATATAGTGACCACTTGATAATGCTTTGTCCATAAGCTTTTTTGTCTGATGTTACTGTGTTTAACTCAGCTTTCTTTCAGCAGTTTGCTTTATTCGTTTTTGAACAGCCTTTTCCTTTCAACTTTTATAGTCCTTATGTTTACATAAGTAGACCTCTTGACAGTAACATGAATAGATTGTGTTTTTAATCCAATATGGAAATGCTGTCCTTTAGCTGGAAAATGTTTTTTTTATTCCTCAGGCCCAAGTTGGGAAAGGGTTTGCTTTTGTTTCTACTGGAAGCATCTAGCCCCTTCTAGGGTCTCAGTGTTTGTGGGGTGGCAGACTCAGCCTCCTCATCGTGCAGGTGGCCCAGGGTTCAGCGTCCCCCTCGAAGTGCATTGTTGGCATCTTCCCTCAGGCTCACGTGGCCTTTCCTTCACTGTCCAGCCACAGGGGCACATCATTTGGAGGACAAGTGAAGATTGCTGTTGCTGTCCCTTGTGAGGTCAGCAATGCTTCAAGGAATGTTTCTTCTGCAGCCTGGGATTGTTCTGTGAGGGCAGGGTCCCCCAGACCATGTTGCCAGCATTATCCCAATTGTGCTATTCTTTTGTATTCTGCTTTGTTTTTTCCACAGTACTTACTGACATGCAGCATACAGCATACTTCCCACCAGAATGTAAGTTCCATGAGGATAGGGATTTTTCCCATTTTTGTTTTCTGCTGTATCTCTAGCATCTAAACCACAGCCTGTCCTTAGCATATGCTCAGTCAATAGTTGTTGAAGGAATCAAGGAGAAGATGGTTCACAGAAGTGATGCCAAGTCTCGGACTTTCATAAAAGCTCTGTGCCCCTTGTCATAGGTCAGGGTGCCCACATCCTGCTGGTCCCTCCACCTCTACTTTGGGGTCTCTCCATCCTTTCTAGTCCATCCTTCACATTGCTACCGAGTGTTTTTCAAAAACAGATCTGATGATCTCATTGCCCTGTCTTGGCTTTGCCTATAGAATAAATTCTGGTCTCTTTAATGGGGGGCATTTGATTCTCAGTTTTATTTATACATTGGGCATTTTATGCTGTAGTCACCTCAAAACACTTATAGGTTCTCATCATGCCAAGTTGGTGTTTCTGTGTGAATGTGCCTGCAGTGTTCCATGAGCCTGAAAATGCATTCTTTCGTTTAGTCCTATCTATCAAAGTCCTAGTCAGTCTTACTTAAGACTATCCTGATGTTTATAAAAGAATCATTCCTTCCCAACATTCCCCACCCACCCACCCATTTTGGTATTTTTCACAACCTGCTTGTATTCTAAAAGGCTGTTTGTCTTTTCCTGCTAGATTCAAGCTCCCCGAAGTCAAAGTCTTCTTGTTTTGTTTTTCTTTGTTTCCTGAAAGTCTGCAGCACAACATTTTTTACATAATGGGTCTTTGATAAGTAATCATCAGACTTGAATTTTGAAAGTTTAGTTTTTGCCTGATGCTGTTTTTCTCCTTTTGCTGTGGTAACTAATCTTGGCTCCTGTTTTCAGTCATCATCCTCTTGTGAAAATAAGTTTCAAATCCAAAGCTCCTGTCCCCACTTTCCTGGCTAATGTGACTGAAACTTAGGATGTCATCTCCTGCTCTGTGCTGCTCCACAGCCCAAACCAACACCGCTCCTAACTTCTGCTTCCACAGACTGCGTCTCCCTTCCAGTCACATGAACTCAAAACCTTGATGAAATCTTCATCACTCTCTATCGTTTGACTTTAGCCAGCCACAGAGTCCTATAAATTTTCTCCTCTAAATGGTTTCTCAGCTCTATAGCACCCTCTCTATTGTAGCTGACAAAGCCCTCATCACCTCCTACCCAGTTCTGTTACTTCTCCCTGCCCTGTTATCTCTCTGTGGTCAGTATCATGGTCACATTACTTCACCGGGCACTGACAACTAGCCAGAGGCTGTGTTCGCTCTCCCAACCCCACCAGGAGCACTCGGATTTCTGTCAAGGCAGACTTTTAACTGTGTCCAAGCTTACCTGTTCTAGCCCTTTCATCTCCTGCAGTGCCCTTGTCCTTCCTCCACTCCGCCCTGCTATTTCCTGTCTGTTTTTCAGGATCTGGCTAATGGACACTGCCCTGACCCCAAGCCCCAGTGAACCCTTCCCTTAACAATGAAATCTCTCCTGAATCATGTCCTCCTTTGAACTGTGTATTATTTTCACTGAAACTTAAAAAAAAAAGAAAAAAAAGACAGGACCTTGGAAGGGGTCTCTAAGCTAGACCTTGATACAGAGCCTCTGGTCGTTCCTTCTGCTGATAATGGTGAGCACCTGCAGGTCAGGAGCCTGGTTTCCTGTGCCTTTGTTTTCCCCCTTGATGCTTAGCATGGTTTTCTGTTCCTAAAAGACAACACTAAAAATAAAGTCCCTGATTGAGTACTTGAATCTAGTAAGATAAAAATGTAAATTTTCTCTCCAAAGAGTTTACAAAGGAGGCTTACTCCGCTTCCCTCCCCCAAAGCCTGTCTCCACAATTTCTGTTTCCATGTCTACAGATGAGGATGACTTAAAAGATGGTGGATCCATTTGCAGCCTGCTCTTTTCTTTATATATCTCTGCATTAGCCTTCATTTTTTATTTTCCTACATCTTGAAATTATATTTGGAATTTCTCACTTTTGCACATACTATAGCTGACTATGAATTTTAATGGAGTCTGTTGAATGTTAATCATGTTTTTCTCTGGTAGTTTAGAAATATTTGGCAAGGACTATTCTGCTTGATATACTTAAGTGAAATCAATTTTGTTGTGGTTTGTAATTTCATATAAAAATTTTCAACCACATTAACTGTTGTGGGCAGTAAACAGTTAATCATTTGTGCAGGTTTTTAAATTATTTTTTTTCTGTGAGGTAAATAGAAATGGTAGCTTTGATTAATTTGCAGTTATTCGTATGATTTTGAAAATAAGGAGTGTTTAAATAGCAAGGATGTTTTTATAAAGTTAATGTTAACTTAAAGGATATCAAATGCTTTAACTATGTAGAGGGTGCTTATTATTTGGTTATAATTTTGATGAAAATACAGAAATGATAATTTCCTATTATAAAAAAGTTCTGTTTTAGAGCATGTCAAAAGAATAAAAACAGTAATTTGAATGCTCTATTTTTATTTCTAGAAACCAGCAAATATCCTAGTAATGGGAGAAGGTCCTGAGAGGGGGAGAGTCAAAATAGGTAGGTAATTATTCCAAAAATAATTAAGAAACTGAAGTGATGGCAAAAATGGTTTCCCTTTTTAACATTCATATTTAATTTTTTTGTGTGTGAAATTGCTTCCTCATAGTAGTTTTAGAAAAGATGCTGAAACCATAGATAGGCTATGAAATGCAAAGGTGTTTTCCACAGTAAGATCCTAGCCGACTTGTGGCAGCACTGAGAACAGACCAGCAAGCCCAGAAGAGCAGTCATTTCCGCATGCATCAGTAGCACTGTCTTGCACAGTCACCCTACACATAATCCCCCAATCTTACTCTCATGTCAGCCTGGCTGAGTGTTCTCTCCCCGAACACACACCCACCCCTGCCTGCTGCTTACAGATCCTCTGCAGGCCTCCCTACTCTGCCACACTGTGTGTCCTTGCTTGGCACCGGCAGATCTGCCCTGAATCAGTGTGGATGTTTACGGCCTCTCTTACCTGCCTTGCTAGATTGAGGCACTGGCAGGAGTCTTGTCTGTGTGTTCAGATTGCCTTTGGAACCCCAAAGGTGCCAAAAGAAATCAGCTTCATTTATACCCATGACATACCTAGAACAAAAATGAGCTAACAAATGCTTTATTCTGGTTTCTCTCACTATAAATTATATTTAATGGGTACTCAGAGCTTTTCAGGAGGGTTTTAATGCATCTTGTTTCATCAGCGTGCTTCCTCTGCCTTTGGAGTGTGCCTTGCTGGAGGTGGTACAAACTTGTGCAAAGTCGACCTTCTGTGTGTTCATGCTGCCCTCCTTCGTCTGAGATGTCCTGCTGCTTGGCTTTTTTTCTTTCTTTTCTTTTCTTTTTATTGAGAGAGAGAGAGAGAAGCAAGATTTATATGTCAGAGACCTCCAGCCAGAGTGGCCTGGAGGGGCCTCCAGGAGAGGACATTCCCAAAGGAGCTGGTGGTAGTAGGGTTTTTAAGCACAATTTTGAGGGTAAAACTGTCAGTCAGTACAAGGTGGGGACAAACCCATCTCAAAAGTCCTGATTTGTGATCTTATTTACCCTGTCTGGCTTGCTCAAGATAAAATGAAGTGCCATCAAAAGGGTGGTGGGATTTGTAACTTGTTTTACAGTAAACTGGGAGCCCATAAGAGTGGAGTCGCCATTGCCTGCTTGCTTTTCTGTTTCTCTGATTAGTTCCCTAACCCAGTTCCTGAAGAAGCTGCTCTAAACTACCTTCCCTTTCTTAAAACTTCCACTTTGAGTTGACTGAGATTCGGATTCACTCACAGAGTACTGATATTAGTTAAATCTTGGTAACTGCTTTCCTCTCTTCCCTCTGTGGCCCCTCTCCACTACTCCTCACTGTTTCTGTTTTTATTTAACCCTCTTTCGTTTTAGACATGATTGAGTACCTATTTTTTTTCCAGAAACAGGTGAAAAGGTGGGGAGGATGATCTCTCCCTGGGAGAGACTGTGAATGATGTAGTGATAGGTATTTTCATTCCCTACCTCATTCGTTTCATACAGCTACCCTCAAAAGGTAGACGTCCTACATAAGGAAAGCTGGATGGTGAGAGGCTGCAGCTTGCCCAGCCTTTCAAAGCTAGGACTTGAATTCCGAGTCCTGAGACTCCTATCCTGGAGCCCTCTGGGGTGGCCCCTGCTGGCCTCCTGTTTTGTCAGCACAGCTATGCCTCTGAAACAGCCTCAGGGGAAGAGGGATCCTTCCTTCCTTCCTAAGTCCTACTGCTAGTGCCCTTCCCAGCTTCTGGATGTCTTTCCACCATAATTCAGTTCCACAGATTGCAGCATTGCTGTCTTCCTTTTTTTCAGGTTTCTGTTTCACACCTTTAAACATTCATAGTCCTCTTTGCAATTTTAAAATAACCCCTACATCCATCTGGCTATAGCATTTGTTCTATTTTTTCCCCCTCTTGTTCCTTTACCTTTGAAACCATAATATTCACCCTTTGGTTCCACTTACCCTAATTTGTTCTGTAATCTTGCCTCAAATTCTACCCCTCTAAGAAAACTGCTCCCAAAAAGGACACCTGTGACCTGTGACCTGTGACCAAGGGGCCTGTCTTAGTCACTGGTCTCCTTAACTGCACAAACCATTTGTTCTGATCAGTCTGGCCTCAAGGCAGTCTTTTCCTTTGGTCTGTGTGACATCATATAATGTTGGTTTTCGACCCACCACTTTTGCTGTTCTGCATTTTAGTCACTGTTGCCTCTTACTCCTGTTAACCTATTTCAGGATAAGTTGAGCACTGGGTTGGAACATGACCTCCCTCTACAGTGACTTCTTTGGAGAACTAAGTTGTAGCCTCAAAATTTTGGATTCTTTAAAAATGATTCTGAAATCTGAGTCTCCAATGCCATTCTCTCACCCAAGTTGAAGTATTTCTCTCCATTTGGATGTCCTGCTTGCAACCTGTACTCCCTTTCCCCCAGCCTAATTCATTGTCCTCTTCCTGTTTGCACCATTCATCACATTTGTTCCAGTCACCCACGTCTGATGTCCTCCCCTAACTAACTAGTGCTCCACAGAGGATTCTGTACACTGCCTGGGCCAGTTACTTACCTTGCTGTTAGGAGTTTTAGAATGGTAATTCTACCCAAGATTAGGGATAAAACCAAGGCTGAAAGTAAGTAATGATTAATAATTAAGGTCTAGCGAGCAATCAAGTTGATTGAATTGCTTTTTAAATTTTACTTTGGTGGTACATTATTTTTTAAAATTAATAATGCCGATGTCTGTGCTTAACACTTTAATACAATTCTGTTTTGATTTGAAAGAAAAGTGTAGCTGAATGGGAAACACCCTGGATACTTTGCTGTAACTGAACCTTTCCCTGCCCTGCGACCTGTAGACTTCCCAGGCCTTCTCTAAAATGCTTAAGGGCTTCCTCTTTTATTTCAGTATGGTTCACCCTTCAGCCTCCAGCTCGTGTTCAACTTTCAGATTGGTCCATTTCTACAAGTGTGTATTAAACATTGTTCCAGATAATACCAGAAGGAGACACAGACTCTCCCTGCAAGGGCCTTAACACCTGGTAGACTCCAGGGGCAGCTTCCTGTATTCTCACAGAGCTTACCCTTTGTTACGTCCATCTCCTCTGTATCTTGCCATGTGTGCTCCTTGCTGTGGCCGCCTTTCTGTCACTTGAGTCTGCCTAATTAGCACCCAGGCCAGGATTTTACTACTGTACATCAAATGGTGCAGTTTCATCCATATTCAATTTTAGGAACACAAAGTGTTCAATAATGTTTAGGCTAGTTCCCTTTTGTCTAAATTAATAATTATTGGAAACTCCTTTAAAAATCCCCCAATAGACAGGAATTGTTTTTAAGACTATTCATTGTTTCCTTCTGCCTTAATTCCATCTGACAGTAAAAAAATGAGTGTTAGGGGACCGGCGCCATGGTGTAGTGGGCTGGGCCTCTGCCTGCGGCGCCAGCATCCTATATGGGCGCTGGTTCTGGTCCTGGCTGCTCTTCTTCCAGTCCAGCTCTCTGCTGTGCTCTGGGAAAGCTGTAGAGGATGGCCCATGTGCTTGGACCCCTGCACCTGCGTGGGAGGCCCGGAAGAAATTCCTGGCTCCTGGCTTGGATTGGCTCAGCTCTGGCAGTTGTGGCCATTTGAAGAGTGAACTAACGGATGGAAGACTCACATTCACTCTCTCTCTCTCTCCCTCCCTCTCTCTCCCCTTCTCTCCCTTTCTCTCCCCTTCTCTCCCCTTCTCTCTCCCTTTCTCTCCCTCTCTCTGCCTCTACCTCTGCCTCTCTGTAACTCTGCCTTTCAAATAAATAAGTAAACCTTTAAAAAAAAAAAAAAAAAGATGAGGCTTAGAAAAAACTAAGGAAGTAAGGAATAGGCGAGGAATACTGGCATTAGCCTTTCCTTTGAAATGGTTTTCAATGAACACAACAGCATCCCATCACACTTTGCCTTCCACAGTCAACATCTGATTGTTTAATTGGATTAATCATACAAGGTCATTTGTATCTGTTTGATGGCATACTTGCAATCAACATCTAATAAATAAACAAAGCAGTGCTTTGAATATTGTGCAGTGTTGTAAGACAGTAAGTGTGCTGTTGACAGAGTGATTTTGAATATTTTTGGTTGCCAAGGGAAAATTTAGTTTAAAAGAAATAGGCATCAGCGCAGGCTTTCTTGGATAGCTTTGTTTTTTCAGACTGAGATACTCCAAAGCATTTTCAGAAAGTATTGTACATTACTTAAACTCTAAAGAAATGAAATCACTGTAAATCAGAGTTTTACTCTATGCTATATAAAAAGCATATTAGTTTTAGATTAAGTGGTACTCTGTAGTTATAACTTCTGAGCATTTTTGCATCTTTTGTTCTTTGCAGCCCCTTTATACAATCAAAATGTAGTGTGTAGTTTTTAAAGATTTATGTTATTTAGTTGAAAGAGTTAGAGATCTTCCATCCACTGGTTCATTCCCCACAATGGCCAAAGCTGAGCTAGGTTGGAATCAGGAGCCAGGAGCTTCTTCTGGGTTTCCTACGTGAGTGCAGGAACCCAAGCACTTGGGCCAACTTCTGCTGCTTTCCTAGGCACATTAGCAGGGAGCTAGATCAGAAGTGGAGCAGCCAAGATTTGAACTGGTGCTCATATGGGATGCTGGCATCATAGGTGGCAGCTTTACCTGCTACCCCTCAGCGCTGGCCCCCATACTGTGTATTTCAAATTGTAGAGCTTTATAATTCTCTCTCTTTTTTAAAGATTTATTTATTTATTTGAAAGTCAGAGTTACACACACAGAGAGAAAGAGAGGTCTTCCATCCGCTGGTTCACTCTCCAATTGGCTGCAACAGCTGGAGCTTGGGCCATCTTCTACTGCTTTCCCAGGCCATAGCAGAGAGCTGGATCAGAAGTGGAGCAGCCAGGACTTGAGCTGGCACCCATGTGGGATGCCGGCACTGCAGGTGACAGCTTTACCCGCTACAGCACAGCGCCAGCCCCAAGCTTTATAATTCTTACGCCTCTGCCTTTGTGACTTATATGTATCATATGTTTAATTCATTGGCTGTCAGATCAATGATTAAAAATGTAACTCCTAAATTCTAACATGGTTTTGGTTTGAATACTGGCATCTTCACTTACTATACCTGTGACCATGGAACATCATTTAACTTCTGTTAGATTCTTCATCTCAGAATAAGGAGCAAAATGCTTATTTGATAAAGAGATGTATTTATTTCAAAGGCAGAGTGATAGACACGCACACACACACACACACACACACACACAGCTTCCATCCTCTGGTTCACTATCCAAATGGCCACAACAGCTGGGATTGAGCCAGGCTAAAGCCAGGAGCCAGGAATTCCATCTGGGTCTCCTATATGGATGGCAGGAACTCAACTGCTTGAGCCATCTTCTGCTTCTTTCCAGGCTCATTAGCAGGGAACTGGATAGGCCGCAGAGTAGCTAGTAGTCGAACCAGCACTCCTGCATGGATGCAGGAGACCCAAGTAGCAGTGTAACCTGCTGTGCCACAGTGCTTGCCTCCAAAATCCTAACTAAACCAGTGTTCTGATGAGGATTAAGTGAGGTGATATATGATATATGTGAATGTCATGTGTAAACTGTAACAAGCTGTATAGATAAAAGGTAATTATTTATAAAATATAAGAAAATAGTTTCTATGACTTTACTATAGTGATAAATATTCTTTTTTACAAATTTTATACACCCTTAATATTTAAATTGGTTAGTTTTGGTTTAGGCCTTAAGTATTAAATTATTATAACAAATGGTTTCTATATGTCCTTTGTGTTCTCAGAAACATGCGTGTGCTGTGCTGATTATTGTTGAGTAGCTATCTGTCTTGGGGGTTCTAATTCCATGCTAAGCCAAGGTCAAATCACTAACCTACTGCCACTGAACATAGAGTTAGGAAGAGATGTGTACAAAGTAGCTCTTCATAGTTTGTAGGAGCTATAAAATACGTCAGTTTTTAAATGTATAAGCATACAGAAGTCATAATTAATGGATAAAGACTTTTGGACTATGTTAGATTTTTACAAACATTTAAGAATGCTATTGTAGAGTCTAAGAACCAGGAAATCTGAAGTCAGAAGCCAATTCTAATTCTAACTCTATACTTACTACCTCTTTGATCTTAGACAAGTCAGAATATATTTAAGGCTCAGTTTCATCAGTACAACAGGAAAAATGGGGGCATACATTTGGTTCAGCAGTTCAGACAGCGCTCTCATCCCATATGAGAGTGTCTAGGTTCAAGAGCCCTCTGTGCTTATGGTTCTAGCTGCCTGCTAATGCACACCCTGGGCAGCAGCAGATGACAGCTACAAGTATTTGGGTCCTTGTCACCCATGTAGGAGACCTGGATGGAGATCTTGACTCCTGGCTCTGTCCTGGCCCAGAACTGGCTGTTACAGGCATTTGGGAGCAGATGGAAGATATTCTCTCTCTCTCTCTCAAGTGAATAAAAATATATAAATGAGAAACAATTTTTAAAGTTAAGAAAACAGGTACCACAGTAGTATCTATGATACTAAAGTTAAATGAAGTAATTTGTATCCAGTGCTGATGTGGAGCTTTGATTAAAAAGTAAGAAAAAGACTAAAAAGTTAGTGGCTGTTGTCAACCTTGCATGGTACTAATTGCATGTCAAACTGAGTTTCATATTCATGTACTTTATTTTTCAGCTGATATGGGTTTTGCCAGATTATTCAATTCTCCACTAAAGCCACTAGCAGATTTGGATCCTGTGGTTGTGACATTTTGGTATCGTGCTCCAGAACTTTTGCTTGGTGCAAGGCATTATACAAAAGCCATAGGTAAGTTAGTCTAAAATGATTTACTTTCTTGGCATTGAAGTTTCATAAATACCAAATGCTATAATAATGAAGCTACTTGGTAAACACCACTTTATATGTCTTTGTAAAGGACCTATTGTCTTCTATGTTCATGTATTTTACATTCTAGCAGATTTGAAGTTAGAAGCCTATAGGAGGCCGGCGCCGTGGCTCAATAGGCTAATCTTCCACCTAGTGGCTCCGGCATGCCGGGTTCTAGTCCCGGTTGGGGCGCCGGATTCTTTCCCTGTTGCCCCTCTTCCAGGCCAGCTCTCTGCTGTGGCCCGGGAGTGCAGTGGAGGATGGCCCAAGTGTTTGGGCCCTGCAACCTCATGGGAGACCAGGAGAAGCACCTGGCTCCTGGCTTTGGATCAGCACGGTGCGCTGGCTGCAGTGCGCCAGCCGCGGCGGCCATTGGAGGGTGAACCAACGGCAAAAGGAAGACCTTTCTCTCTCTCTCTCACTGTCCACTCTGCCTGTCCAAAAAAAAAAAAAAAAAAAAAAAAAAAAGCCTATAGGAAAATATAACTTTTAAAAGAAAAAAAAACATTTTCTTTGGGAGAATAAGAGACATCTAGCTTATCCTGTTGAATTGCTATGGAAACAATAACATGCAAATCTCATGTTTTTGCTTGCCTAGCTATTAATCGGAAGAATTGGAAAGAGTTTTAGAATTTCTTTCTGTAAAGAAAAACAGGAAAACAGAAAAAGAGTAGTACAGTATTAGAGAAGACTCCTTCTATTTGGGCAAAAGTTAGTCACACCCTTTCCCAAGCAAGAAACAGTACGACTAATCTTTCTCTCACTGTTTCAGTTCCTGGAATGGCAGTTTATCCATCAAGGTAGGAAACAGAGTCTGGGGTGGTTAGCGATGCTCTTCAGTCAGAAAGCATGTGATACACCCCTTCTCTGTGGGACCTCGGGTCTGCTATAGAACAGATCTGAGATTTTACTGCCTGGTCACAACTGTGAATTGAGGGAGTCAGCAGGATAGCACTCTCCTCAAGTCTCGGATTTCTCTAACAGGAATAAAAAGAAAGTGTAGGGAGAGTAAATAGTAGTTGCTAGAATAAGGCTGGTTCTATAAGGTACGTGAATTTCCCAAGCACATTTCTTTAAATTTTCCTTTTGTTGAATACTTTATTTACTCAGTTAATAATACTTTTTACTATGTTTAACTGCTTTTGTTGAATTCTATTTAATAAAACCACCAAGAGTGTAAAATCACTAAAAACAAACAAGTATGGAGCTGGCATTGTGGCTCAACAGGTTAAGATGCTGTTTGGGATGCCCATACTCATACCCAGAGTGTTAGTTGAAGTCCTGGCTGCTGTGCTTTTGAGCCAGCTTCCTACTCATGCATCCTGGGAGATGATGACCCATGTGCTCCTGGCTTCCACCTGACCCACCCATAGCTATTGCAGGCACTTAGATAGTGATAGTGAACCAGTGGTTAGCAGATCCCCCCCCACCCCGCCCCCTTAAATCCGTTAAATAGTTTAGGAAACACCAGGTGGTACTCATAGAACTACAAAGGAAGTGCTCACATTTGGAAAGATTAGATGGAACAGTAGTCTGTTCTTGGATTTAAAAAAAAAAAAGCAAACAAAAATATAGTAACGTCCTCATTTATCAGGAGGTCTGATTTCTACAGAACATTTGTAGCTTTCTCCAGGGACTGAGATTCTAGCACAGTGCTGCAGCATTGTAAATATTTCATAAATACTGCTGGATGGTTTTGTTAAATTAGTGGGAAAGCTCTGGCAGTCTCAGGACTGTGTGGAACACCAGTATGTGTTGGGTGGTAAACATGAGACTGACATCGGACCCTCACCCAGGCAGCTGAGCCCGTAGCAAAGCTTGGAGACTGCCAAGGCCATGCTGTTGGCAGTGACTCTGGACAGCTCCCCATGAAGGGTGTAGAAAGGAGAACCACAGACAAATGAAAAGCAGCCCCATGAATGAGGCGCCAACATCAGAGCCTAACTGTGTTGATATCCCAACAAGTGAACTCACAGTAGGCATGTATTTTTGAGACTTTTATAACTAAGTTTGCTTTTTCTGTTATTTGGGTGTCCCTACCCACAGTTGAGAACAGTCTGGTCCCTGAGATGATCTCAGAAGGCACCAGAGGATAGGAAGAGAGTGACAGTAAGCCAGGGGATGAAGGAATGTCTGGCAGATCACAGGTGGGGCTTTAGAACAGGTTTGATGGTGGAGAACTCGGGGCACATGGGCAGAAGGAGAAGCCGCATTATCAATAGAAACTCACATGCCTGGGAGTGGATGTTTAGTGTAGTGGTTAAGGCAGCCACTTCTCACATCAAGGGACCTAGGTTCAATTCCTGGCACTGGCTTCGGACTCCAGCATTCCTGCTAATGCAGACCCCACAAGGCAGCAGTGATGGCTCAAGATTGTGCTCCTGCCACCCGTGTCAGAGACCTGGATTGTGTCCCTGGCTCCCAGCTTTGGCCTAGACAAGCCCTAGCTGTTGTGGGCATTTGGGGAGTGAACCAGAAGATGGGGAAGTATGTTTTTTCTCTGTTTCTCAAATAAATAAAGATTTGTGAAAAATGGAATTAAAAAATAAGTTAAAAATATTCATATGCCTGGGACTGTCACCAACCACTAGTACAGTCTGTGATCCACAAGGGCTATTTCCACAAAGAAAAGGCCTTCTGCTGAATGAAATGACTCCCCACAAAAGCCTGTCATGTCCTCAGGGATCTTTGCAGCAGGTCCATGATAACGTACACCTGTAAGGATTCTGTTGTATGTGACCCTCACATCTGAGAAGAGTTCTGTGAATATTTTCTGATGAACTTTTCTGCTGTTCGAATGAAAATAGATGAGCTGTTTGGGAAGTAATGCTTATTGGGTATGAATTAAAAACCAACTATATTTTTTATTTCCTCAGGGGAAGGAGAGCTGCAATTGAATTTTAACCAACTTGCAACTTACTTGCTCAGTAAATGAGTGTTACCATGTAAAGATAAAAACATACTCATGGATTTTAAATTTTAGACAAGTCCCAATTATCTGTTCTGAATGGAAGTTAGAAGAAAGGATAAGAGAGAGGAAAAAGAATAATATCAACTCATCCTCACCTTCGTGCATACCTGGCCTGTGTTAGAATGAGTATTTCCTTTTTTTCTTTCTTTTTTAAGATGCATTTATTTATTTTAAAGGCAGAATCACAGAGAGGGGGAGAGATCTTCCATCTGCTAGTTCACTCCCCAGATGGCTACAACCAAGGCTGGGCCAGATCAAAGCCAGAAGCTTCTTCCAGGTCTCCCATGTAGGTGCAGGGCCCCAAACACTTGGACCATCTTCTGCTACTTTCCCAGGAGCATTAACAGGGAGCTGGATTGAAAGTGGAGCAGCCAGGACTCAAGCCGGCACCCATATGGGATGTTAGTGATGCAGGCGGCAGCTTAACTTGCTGTGTATGCCACAGCGCCTGCTCCAGGAGATGAGTGTTTGTATTCAGAGCATAGAAGAATGGAGAGTTTGATGATCTGGTATCACTGGAGGTTTATAACATTTGGGGAGTAGGGGGGAGTGGGAGTGGTGGCACCAGTAGGGTTGGGATGTCTGTGTCAGGAGAACAAGTTGTGGTAGAGGAAAGAGACCTGGAAGGTACACACAAGTGGCTAGGGGTGGGTATTTGGGTATATGCCCACATCCCATATTGGAGTGCCTAGGTTTGAGTCCTTCCTCCACTTCTAGTCCAGCTTCCTGCCAATGTGCATCTTGTGAGGCAGCAGGTGATGGCTCAAGTACCTGAGTCCTGCCACCCATGTGGGAGACCCAGATAAAGTTCTGGGCTCCTGGCTTTGACCTGACTGAGCCCTTGATGTTGCAGGCATTGAGGGAGTAAACTAGCAGAAGGAAGATCTGTCTGTCTCTTTCTCTCTCTGTGTGTGTGTGCTGCCATGCCTTTCATATAAAAATAAATAGTTTAAACTTGAAAGTTACAGGCTAGTATCAGGCAGGACATCTTAGAATGTAAGCTACTTGCTACTCTGAGGTTCTTTATTTTAGCAATTCACAGACAGATCTAGATCCTGGCTCTTGTTCTTTGAACATAGAACATTTGAGGAACTTGCATGAGCAGCAGCAGAAATTAGAAGCCTCAGTTGATTGTACTGTGGAGGCATCCAGGGTGAGAGAGATGGGACCATGAGAGAGGTAGCTAGGTGAGTGAGGGGCAAGAGCAAAAGTCAACTTGATGTGTAAGAAAGAAAAGAGGGCGGCGCCACAGCTCAATAGGCTAATCCTCCACCTTGTGGCGCCGGCACACCGGGTTCTAGTCCCGGTCAGGGCACCGGATTCTGTCCTGGTTGCCCCTCTTCCAGGCCATTGGAGGGTGAACCAACAGCAAAAGGAAGACCTTCTCTCTGTCTCTCTCTCTCTCACTGTCCACTCTGCCTGTCCAAAAAAAAAAAAAGAGTCAAAAAGTAGGCACGGAATATTATGACTACTCTGTTGTGATGAATGGTCATGATGATGATGACTTTGCTGTGTCATTAAGGAAGATTAAGTTACATTTCATGGCATCTGGTGATGGCAGGTCACAGTGTAATATAATATGGCTTTTTAAAGCCTATGTTCCCATTATCTTGAAGCCAGTTTATATGAAAGGAAACCATTCCTGGATGGGATCACAAAAGTGAGACATTACTGTCTGATTTTTTTTCTCTTTAGCAGTGTGTTTTATGAAATGGCATACTGATGCTTAATGTAGCTAATGGATATGATAAACTTTTTTCCTATTTAGTTTATCTACTTCATTTGATGGGCTATTAAACACTAGATTATATATATATATGTATGTATGTGTGTGTGTGTGTGTATATATATATATTTAAGATTGCACCATAGTCCTTGCATTATTGTTTTTTCTTTTTAAGAAAATACTTGGAGGCTGGCACAGTAGGCTCAGCTTCCACCTGCGGCACCAGCATCCCATATGGGCACTGGTTCTAATCCTGGCTGCTCCTCTTCCAATCCAGCTCCCTGCTTATGGCCTGAGAAAGCAGTGGAAGATGGCCATACCTCTAAAATAAATAAATAAAATCTTAAAAAAAGAAAAAAGAAATAAAATACCTGGGCTTGATGTTGTAGCGTAATGGTAAAGCTGCCGCCTGCAATACCAGCATCCTGGTTGCTCCACTTCCAATCCAGCTCACTGCTAATGGCCTGGGAAAGAAGCAGAAGGTGGCCCAAGTGCTTGGGCCCCTGCACCTATGTGGGAGACCCAGTTGAAGCTCCAGGTTCCTGGCTTCAGCTTGGCCACCCCTGGCTGTTGTGGCCATTTGGGGAATGAACCAAGGGATAGAAGATCTTTCTCTCTACTTCCCCCCACCCTGTAGTTCTGTCTTTCAGAGCAATAAAGAAATATTTTTAAAAAATTACTTACTAAATAACATTTGGGTGGGCAAGCATAATATATTCATCTGTCTCACAAAAGTTAATTCATTCGTGAGTCCACTGTCGTGGCATAGCAAGGTTAAGCCTCCACCTCTGCCACTGACATCACATAAGGACACTGGTTCAAGACCTGGCTGTTCCACTTCCTATCCAGCTCCCTGCTAATGTGCCTGGGAAAAGCAGTGGAGAATGGCCTAATTGCTTGGGCCCCTGCACCCACATGGGAGACTCAGATGAAGCTCCTGGCTCCAGTCTGGCCTAGTCCCGGCCATTGCAGCCATTTTGGGAATGAACCATCAGATGGAAGATCTTACTCTATCTCTTTCTGACTCTGACTCTGCCTTTCAAATAAATAAAAAATAAATCTTAAATAAGTTAATACATTCATATACTCAGCAAAGCATTGTAAATATATTATTGTGTTCTTAGCATCTATGTTGCTGTCTTTTGGTTTGTAAAATCCAATGGAATAATCTATAACTGATGATTTTCAAGAATTCATGAAGTATTTAAAGGTGCCTGACTTCATGCAGGGTTTGGGAGTGAGGGGCAGGCAGCAGCTAGTGGACATGGTTTGGGTGAGCATTGTGTGTACTGCTTTCTCGCCATGCTTGTGTGTACTGTGTTGTTCATCAGCTTCTAGACCTTGCAGTTTGTTGAAGGAACTGTTGAATGTGGTAGTCTTTAAGGCAAAAGATGACTTTTGCCAAATCCTTTTTTGTGGTCTGCACTAACTGGGTCGAAACTTAGAAATTCTGCTCTATGATTGCTCTAAAGGAAATTATATGACTGTATCTGAAGATGTTATTTGAGTCTACTTGAGCTGAGTGTTACACTGTGTATTAGACCAAAACATTGAACACTTCAGTGATGGAATTTAAAGTAAATGTTTTTTATTTGCCTTTCAGCCTGTTGCATGATGATGCAGCTATTTCAAATCACATACGCTATTTCTGTTCTCTTAATGTATGTATTGTACTTTGTATATTGCTTTACTGAAAATTATCTTCATATGTAGGTTGAGATTACACCTTGGAATTATAATCAAGGAAATACAGAAATGTAGACAAAATTCTGTTTTTCTTCCTTTATAGACATATGGGCGATAGGTTGCATATTTGCTGAATTGTTGACTTCAGAACCTATTTTTCACTGTCGCCAGGAAGATATTAAAACAAGCAATCCCTTTCATCACGATCAACTAGATCGGATATTTAGTGTCATGGGATTTCCTGCAGGTAATTTATTTTCCTTTTCAAAATCACGTTTTGAGTCATATTTCAAAAACATCCTAAGTATATTTTAAAACTAAAATAATTAGTTTCCTCTAACAATATTCAATATTTTTTTGTAAGATAAAGACTGGGAAGATATTAGGAAGATGCCAGAATACCCTACACTTCAAAAAGACTTTAGAAGAACAACGTAAGTAATTCCACATTGTCTTAGTCTCTTTGGGCTGCCATAAAAATAACATTAGACTGGGTAATTTATAAATAGCTGAAATCATTTCTCACAGTTCTGGAGGCTGGTAAGCGGGGGCTCAAGGCTCCAGCAGCTTCAGTGTCTGGTGAGGGCTGCTGTCTGCTTCCAAGTTGACACCTTGTTCCTAAACTTCCCTGCTGCAGGCAGAAGGGCAAAAGCAACAGATACTGTGTGCAGCCTCTCCTGTTTTTTTGTTTTGTTTTGTTGTTGTTATTGTTGTTTTGACAGGCAGAGTTACAGAGAGAGAGAAAGGTCTTCCTTCTTGGTTCACCTCTCAAATGGCCGCTATGGCCGGCGCTCTGCGCTGACCTGAAGCCAGGAGCCAGGTGCTTCCTCCTGGTCTCCCATGCTGGTGCAGAGCCCAAGCAGAGAGCTGGACTGGAAGAGGAGCAACCAGGACAGAACCAGCGCCCCAACCGGGACTAGAACCCAGGGTGCCGGTGCCGCAGGCGGAGGATTAGCCTAGTAAGCCACAGTACCGGCCTGCCTCTCCTGTTTAAAACAAAGAGAAACCAGCCAATCCCATTCCTGAGTGACCTGATCACCTACCTGAGCTCTGCCTTCTAATAGTATTGCATTGCGTGTTAAGTTTCACTTTGGCTTTTGGAAGTGACACAAACAACCCATAGTATGTGTTAATTATAGGTAGGAACCTCCATGGGAATATCTACATCTTTTTAAAATCCAAATGTAGGGGTGGGCAATTGACTTGGCACTTCGGACACTGGTTATGATGTGCACCGCTAGATCAGTTCAGTTGCTGGTTCTGGCTCCTGACTCCAGCTTTCTGCCAATACGGATGCTGGGAAGCAACAGGTGATGGTTCAAGTAGTTGGGTCCATACCACCCATGTGGGAGACCTGGTTTGAGCTTTGTCCTGGTCATGCTCTGACTTTTGTAGACATTGAATGAACCAGCAGCAAGTGTCTCTTTCTCTCAAATAAATTTTTAAAAAGGAGATGTAGATTATGATTTAAACCAGAAATTAGATTCTAGTGGTATCTTAGTTATGCCTAGGATTTCAAGATTCCAGCTACTGTTAACATATATGCCAGGTTTAGGCTATAGTATTTAAAAAGTTTTAAGAATTTGATAGCAAATAGGTAGTTTAAATCCGTATTTTGTTTTAGCATGATAAGGGTTCAAGGTCACACCTATGGTTTATCTTTGAGTAAAGATAAACTGGTGACAGAAAGGCTGAACTGGGAAACCAGAAGGGATGGCAGAAGGTAGCACCCATGACTTGAGGTCTGAGGAGGAGATGCTGGAGGAGTTGTGGGCACCAAGAGAAATGAGAGGAGCTCATTGTAAACAGGCACACCTAGATGGGAAACTGGAGGAGGTTTTCTGGGCCAGCCTGCCAACAAGATGTCAGGACAGGATGGCTTGTGGGAACAAAAGCAGACCTGGTACCAAGACGTCAGGACTGGCACTGATCCTTCTGGTCCCTCATTCTGCCAGTCCAGGGTGAGGGCCTTTGCTTCTGTTCATCTTTTTTTTTTTTTTTTAAGATTTATTTATTTATTTGAAAGTCAAGAGTTACACAGAGAGAGAAGAAGAGGCAGAGAGAGAGAGAGGTCTTCCATCCGCTGGCTCACTCCCCAAATAGCCACAATGACAAGAGCTGTGCCAATCTGAAGCCAGGAGCCAGGAGCTTCTTCCAAGTCTCCCACGTGGGTACAGGATCCCAAGCACTTGGGTCATCTTCTACTGCTTTCCCAGGCCATAGCAGAGAGCTGGATTGGAAGTGGAGCAGCCGGGACTTGAGCCAGCGCTCATGTGGGATGCCGGCACTGCAGGCAGCAGCTTTACCCACTAAGCCACAGCACCTGTGCCTCTGTGCCTCTGTCCATCATTAAACTCAGCACTGATAGCAGGATTCTGTCCTGTGCTCTCTTCTTGCTCTAGATAATTTTTCCAGGCAGACTGCATGATTTTGATGGCCACAGAATCGGATACTTCCCAATTTATATATCCCATTTATCTAATTGCTGTATAGAATGCCAACTTGAATATTCTGTAAGTGTTTGAAATTAAAACTGAACTGGAGTCTGTCCTCCAAGACCTCTCTTCCCGCTGGCTTTCCGGTCTTGGGAAATGACTCTGACTCACTTTGTTGCTGGAGCCAAAGCCTGAGCTGTCCTCCTCTTCAGTGTCTCCCTGTACCTTCAGCATCCAGACAGTGAGCCAATCTCATCAGTACTCTTTTTCTGAATGTCCTTTGAATCAGTAAATCAATCTTCCTTTCTTTCAGTTTTCTCTCTTAAGATTTCTTTCTTAAGATTTATTTATCTGAAGGGCAGAGTTACAGAGAGGCAAAGAGAAAAAGAGAGCTTCCATCTGCTGGTTCACTCCCCAAATGGCTGCAACAGCCAGAGCTGTGCTGATATGAAGTCAGGAGTCTGGACAGTAGCTTCTTCTGGGTCTCCCATGCCGGTGCAAGGGCCCAAGGACTTGGGCCATCTTCCACTGTTTTCCCTGGCCATAGCAGAGTTGGATCGTAAATGGAGCATCCAAGACTCTAACCGGCGTCCCTATGGGATGCCGGCACTGTAGGTGGTGGCTTTATCCACTAAGACACAGCGCCAGCCCCTAATCTTTCTACTTCTGTCCAGTTGCAGTCCACACCACCACTGTCATCTGCCCCAGAATCCTGCCATGGCCTCCTGGGTGCTGTTTCTTCCTTCAGTCTCCACTCCAGCTAACTGCAGAGCAGTCATTGTCAGAAGCGTATTTGATCGCGTCACTTTCCTAGTTGCTGTTCATCTGTCGTTGCTCTGAGCTTCTTCTTATGACTCACAACATTGGTCCGTCTCCTAAAAACTCTCTAGCTGCTGGAGCCTTGATGTTGTGGATTTCTTCTTTGAATTTATTTTGAAAAGATGTATTTATTTGAAAGGCAGAGTGTCAGAGAGATCAGTCTTCTATCTACTATGTTCACTTCCCAAATGCCTGCAACAGCTAGGGCTGGGCCAGGCTGTAGCCAGGAGCCTGGAACTCAGTTCAGGTCTCCCATCTGTACTTGAGCCATCATCTGCTGCCTCCCAGGGTGCACATTGATTGGAAGCTGAACGGGGACTCAACAGTATGGCATGCAGGCATACCACCCCAACCGTTGGCCTAGCCACTGTGCCAGACACTCGTCCTGTGCATTTCTGCAAGTGCTTCAGACACCCTAAGCTTCCTTTGGCCTCTGGATTTTTACACATGCTGTTCCTCCAGCAGCACCCGTCCTCCCACTCCTTTCTGCTTACCTCTGGGTCTTGTTTCCCCTGACCTTCCAGGTTGAGGTAGGTGCACCCCCTGCACTCCTGCTGCATCCTGCTTCTCTGGGTACTGATCACCACACTGCAGTTGGAGTTTGAATTCTGTCTGACTTTCCCTCTCGATAGGATGGATCATCTTTACCCACCAATATACGTTTCCTTGGGTCCTAGCTCATAGTATGTGTTCATTAATTACTTGTCAAATAGATACTGAAGGAAAATGGCTCAATAATAGAGAAGACAGTCTAATAATATAAAAAGTGGAAAAATTAATGAAGGTACTTAACATTTAACTTAGTAAAGACCAAGTGAGAGATTTTACATGCAACAGGAGTGTTTACAATAACCAAAATAAAATGTAGTTTAGTTAGGAGAGTAGTAAGAAAATTCCAGAGATAAAAGCTCATCCTTTTTTTTTTTTTTAATAAAGATTTATTTATTTATTTGAAAGGCAGAGTTGATCAGGAGAGAGAAAGAGAGAGAGAGAGAGAGAGAGAGAGATATCTTAACATCTACTGGCTCACTGCTCAAATGGCCACATGGCCAGGGTCGGACTAGACTGAAGCCAGGAGCCAAAAGCTTATTCCAAGTCTCCCACATGGGTACAAGGGCCCGAGCACCTGGGCCATCTTCCGCTGCTTTCCCAGGCACATTAGCAGAGAGCTGAATTAGAAGTGGAGCATCTAGGACTTGAACTGGCACCCATGTGGGTGCCATGGCACCCATGGCTTTATCTGAGCCAGCCCCTTAGCTCATCCTTCCTAAGCAAACAGAAGTCTACCCACATAGAAGCAGGCTGCTAATACACAGAACAAGGGGAAGGAGGGGTTCATTAAAAATTAGCTAAATCTAGTGTAGTACTTAAAGGCCACTCAAGTGAAATATGTGAAGAAAAATATTCTAGTGAGTGTTTTTCAAGTGATAAAAAGTAAAAGAAAAATAATTAGTTTTTATTATCTCAGGTTAACAAAAACAATAAAATTTTTCTCCAAATGAATTGGAAACTCTTTCCATCTGCATCTGTCCCTCTCTATGTAACTCAGCCTTTTAAGTAAATAAATAAATCTTTAAAAAGGAGAGAGGAGTGGGCATTGTGGCGCAGTGGATTAAGCCGCCACCTGTGATGCTGGCATCTTATGTGAGTGCCAGTTCGAGTCCTGGCTGCTCCACTTCTGATCCAGCTTTCTGCCTATGCATCTGGGAAAGCAGCAGAAGATGGCCAAAGTGCTTGGGCCCTTGTACCCATGTGGGAGACCCATGGAGTTCTTGGCTCCTGGCTTTTATCGCAGCCATTCTGGAAGTGAACCAGTAGACGGAAAGTTGTTGTTGTTGTTGTTGTTGTTTTAAGATTTATGTATTTATTTGAAAGAGAGAGAGAGCTCTTCCATCTGCTGGTTCGTTCCACAGATGACTGCAGTGGCCAGGGTTGGGCCAGGCTGAAGCCAGGAGCTTCTTCACTTGGGCCATCCTCTGCTGCTTTTCCCAGGTGCATTTAGCAGGGAGCTGGATCAGAAGTGGAGCAGCTGGGGCTCAAACCAGTGCCTGTATGGGATGCCACATCACAGGTGGCAGCTTTACCTGCTGTACCACAACACCAGCCCCAAGGATGATCTCTTTGTCTTTCTCTCCCTCTCTCTTTAACTCTACCTTTCAAATAAGTAAATAAATCTTAAAACAAACAAAACTTGGGGCCGGCACCATGGCTCACTTGGCTAATCCTCTGCCTGTGGCGCCGGCACCCCAGGTTCTAGTCCTGGTTTGGGGGCCGGGTTCTTGTCCGGGTTGCTCCTCTTCCAGTCCAGCTATCTGCTGTGGCCTGGGAAGGTAGTGGAGGATGGCCCAAGTGCTTGGGCCCTGCACCCGCATGGGAGACCAGGAGGAAGCACCTGGTTCCTGGCTTCAGATCAGCGCAGCGTGCTGGCCGTAGCAGCCATTTGGGGGGTGAACCAAAGGAAAGGAAGACCTTTCTCTCTGTCCTCTCTCACTGTCTATAACTCTACCTGTCAAATAAAAAACAAAAACAAAAACAAGACTGAATTGGGAAGAATGACATTAGAAGTTTCTGTAATGTGGGGGCCAGCAATGTGGTGTAGTAGGCTAAGCCTCCACCTGCAGCAGTTCGGCATCCCATACAGGCACCAGTTCTCGTACCAGCTGCTCCTCATCCCATCTGCCTCTCTGCTAACGGCCTGTGAAAGCAGTGAAAGATGGCCCAGCTGCTCGGGCCCCTGCACCCACGGGGGAGACCTGAAAGAGGCACCTGGCTTTGGATGGGCCCAGCTCCGGCCGTTGCAGCCACTTGTTGAGTAAACCAGCAGATGTAAGACCTTTCTTTCTGTCTCTTCCTCTCTCTGTCTGTAACTCTACCTCTCAAATAAATAAATAAAATAAAAAAATTTCTGTAATATTTCTTAAGTGTCACCTCTAATTAGCTCATTTGAAAGCAAGGTGAAGGCCAGCGCTGCGGCTCACTTGGCTAATCCTCCGCCTGCGGTGCCGGCACCCTGAGTTCTAGTCCGGTTGGGGCGCCGGGTACTAGTCCTGGTTGCTCCTCTTGCAGTCCAGCTCTCTGCTGTGGCCTGGGAGGGCAGCGGAGGATGGTCCAAGTGCTTGGGTCCCTGTACCCACATGGGAGACTGGGAGGAAGTACCCAGCTCCTGGCTTCGGATTGGTGCAGCACTGGCCGTAGTGGCCATTTGGGGAGTGAACCAACGGAAGGAAGACCTTTCTCTCTGTCTCTCTCTCTCACTGTCTAACTCTGCCTAGCAAAAAAAAAAAAAAAAAAAAGGTGAAAATAGATTTATAAATCATTTAGTTGACTATAAAATTGGATGTTCAAATAAACATATACTGATAAAATGTTTACGAAGTATATAAAGAGGATGAATTTGAAATTTGTACAGCTCCTAAACTGTAGCAAACCTGGAAGAGGATAATTCAGAAATGACAGACATTGAGCTTAACTTTAATACTGGGAAAGCGAAAAAGAAACCATAGTGAAAACTGGGCAGTAGGACGTGGCAAATTCAAGACCTTTTATGGCAGAAGCAAGTGGCCAGCATGTGGCATTAACCCAGGTCAACAGTGAATTCAACATGACAACCAAGGGTTAGTGTTGCTGGTGCAGCATGTTAAGCTGCCACTTGGGAAGCCTGCACCCCCCCATTGGATTGTTGGTTCAAGCCCCAGCTACTCTGCTTCCAGTTCAGCTCCCTGCTAATATGCCTGGGAAGCAGCAGAAGGTGGCTCAAGTACTTGAGTTCCTGTCACCACGTGGGAGACCCAAATAGAGTTCCTGGCTCCTAGCTTTGGCCTGGCCCAGCCTGACTGTTTGCATTTGGGAAGTGAACCCAATGGATGGAAGATCTCTCTCTCCCTCTGTCATTCTTCTGCCTTTCAGATAAATAAATCTAAAAACAAAAACATAAAGACCAAAGACATGTAGACAGACTCCTTTTCTACATAAACTTTTTTTTTTTTTTTTTTTTGACAAGCAGAGTTAGACAGTGAAAGAGAGAGACAGAGAGAAAGGTCTTCCCTCCATTGGTTCACCCCCAAAATGGTTGCTACGGCTGGCGCGCTGCGCCGATCTGAAGCCAGAAGCCAGGTGCTTCCTCCTGGTCTCCCATGCGGGTGCAGGGCCCAGGCACTTGGGCCATCCTCCACTACCTTCCCAGGCCACAGCAAAGAGCTGGACTGGAAGAGGAGCAACCGGGACAGAAAATGGTGCCCCAACCGGGACTAGAACTCGTGGTGCTGGTGCCACAGGCGGAGGATTAGTCAAGTGAGCCGCGGTGCCAGCCCATTTCTACATAAACTTTAAGGTTTCTTCCCATTATCTAACCCAGTGGCTACCTTGCCCTTA